>NC_062522.1:25262597-25437597 GCF_022655615.1 Tachysurus fulvidraco
TGATAACTTTCTTCCATCTCAGGCCTTAGCACAGGAGTTGATGACAGCGATTTTGTGCATGATCGAGGCAAAGGGAGCAGCTATGAATCATAAACTCCTGCAGACTCTGTGTAGGGTTTATGTAGGCATGTGTCAGAAGACTGGAGACTATCACAAGGCACATGCCCTCGCCTACAGGCTGCTGAAAGAGGGTGAGACTGAGCTGACCTTTTAATTTTTATTATAATGTATTGACATCAGGACAGTGATATAATGACTAACAAATGTATCTTGGTTTTTCTATATATACATTTGTATTCCTATTGCATCATTGTATTCCGTTGCAGACTTTCCTGAAGCCCCAAAGCTGATTTTGGTCATGGCGACAGCATGGCCAAGCGTTTTTTCCAACGACAGCTCACTGTGCCGTGCCATTCAAAAAGTGACCAAGCTGAAAGCAGTGGGAGACGTAATAGACTACCTCAGCGATTACCTGCACTGGCTTGAGGTAAACAGCCGTCTAACTGACTCTCAATGCTCTTCACAGTTTCTTTGTTTTTAAATGACACTCAGAACTGTCATCAAATATCTTTTTAACATTTGCTTACTTTATGACATTCTTAATTTATCTTTTTTTTTTTACTGTGTCTGTGCTGGGTCAAATTCCTTGGAAGTTTAATCGAACCAAATGAACAAGTCATCTCATAAGAGTCATTTTCTTCAGAATTGGCTGATTTAGGGCATCAGTCTTTAGGCTATTTTTGTAGCGTGTACCAGTGACATTAAACAAAAGCAAATAATGTGACAAACTGCATTTCACTTAGCAGCCAGTCACAAAGATACAAAATACATTAAGTGTTAATGTCTTTTTAGGCTGACTTTTAATTGAGGAAAAAACTGTGGCATTTAATAGTTCATTTATACTCGCTATTAACTATGTGTACGTGCATGTACATTTTATATCTGTTTAAAAATCATGGTGTCGCCTGGTGGTTATTTTTACATTATTACATCTAGGACTCCTCCTTATATTAGGTTTGATCAATAAAGATTGTAAAATGGCAGAATGACGTTTCTTAGCCATACCTCTGTATTTTAAGGATCTGCACTTTGATTGGTCGATGGCTTTCCGTCCTCACCAGATTATTGGAAACATTTTATGACTATTGGAATTTTTTATTTTCTTTGTCAGAAGCCTCCAGGTTATGTCCACCAAATCATCTCCAGCACACTGAAGGCTCTCTTCCAGGACAGCAGTCTGACCTTCAGGAAGAACAGCTGGTATGGCGTGGACCTCTGCCCTGCTGCCTGGGACTACATCTACAGCCTTGATCTTCTGTGCACACAACAGGGCTTTATATGGACCTTCATATATGTTATAAGGTAACTGCAACACATACTGTACATGACATACACCATTCTCAACTTTCCAGATGTATTGCATACATTCGACAGTCAATTTATCTGAAGTGATTAACAAAAAAGACAAGTTCAAATATAACAGTGTTTGACTGTAGGCCTTCTTTATTCCTATCTATTGCTATTTTTTGTTCTTTCTGACTTGAGATTACATGTTCTGTTTTTTCTGTAATTAAATACCAGCCCTTTGTTTATTATTTTCTGAGACCAGCATGCTCAAAACATCAAGGGTTTTAATTCAGTCAGGGTGAAATTTTAAATATTGCAAATTTCCAAAAGATCTACAGTATGTCCACCACCACAAAGTCACACATCATGGTGTTTTTTCTCTTTTTCTAATTTACCAGGCAGGAGATTTGGCAGACCATGAGCACTTGGCTGATGCGAAAAATATCTCAGCAATCGGCAATTGGAGACGTCTGTGTAGCAGCACTTTTGAGGCTACTTGGTGAGTCTATTGTAAATCATGTTTTTTGGGAATTATCACACGCTACCTCTGAATTTTTCAGTTTTTCACTCTTGGTCTTTGTCCATCTCATACAGGGCGACTTGGCCAGCTGGGCCTTAAGGAAAAAGAGATTATGACGGTCCAGGACCTTACCAACGGTATAAAAGACTTTGCAAACTACACAGGAGGGTATGCAGATATGCCTTGGGAGGTGCAGCTCTCAGTGTTCTACGCAACTCATGATCTGGCACCCGGCAACCCCAGAGATGCCCTGGAGGCTTTGACATCATGGCAAAAAGGGATGAAACAAGCAGTTCCTCCGGCTGTCACCAGCTGCATTAAACAGATCACTACGTTCTGTAACCTGTAAATATTTTATCTAACCTGTAAATATTTAATACATCTGTAAATCAAATAAACATTTAATTTAACCTGTAAATATTTAATAAATATATTTATTATTACCTCTATTTTGTCTTAGTTAATTTGTATGGGGAAAAAATCCTTATGCTATTGACTTTGATGTGTGAAAATCTTAAACAGATAAAAGTTGAACATATTCGGCCATAAATGAAAAACATTTCATTTTTACTAATCAGATATTAATGATCAATTCCATGTCAGCATTTGAAAAGTAACTTTGGTTACTTAAGTTTAATAGTGTTAAAACTTCTTTATGAGTTACTTAATGTAATCTATAATTCCTGAACTACCAAAATACAGTCGAATGCAAAAGTTTAGGAACCCCTGACAATTTCCATGATTTTCACCTAGAAATATTTGGGTGTTTGGATCAGCAATTTCATTATGATCTATCGAATAACTGAAGGACACAGTAATATTTCAGTAGTGAAATGAGGTTTATTGGATTAACAGAAAACAAAAGTAATCAGGTGCATAAATTTGGGCACCCTTGCCATTTTGTTGTTTTGAATACCTGTAACTACTTAGCACTGATTAATTGGAACACACAATATGTTTGGTGAGCTCATAAAGCCTTGAACTTCATAGACAGGTGCATCCAATCATGAGAAAAGGTATTTAAGGCCAATTGCAACTTTGCCAATTGCCAAAACAACTCTCAAATGACCTGAAAACAAAGATTGTTCTACATTATGGTTTAGGGGAAGGCTACAAAAAGGTATCGCAGAGATATAAGCTGTCAGTGTCCACTGTGAGGAACATAGTGAGGAAATGGAAGACCACAGGCACAGTTCTTGTTAAGGCCAGAAGTGGCAGGCCACGTAAAATATTGGAGAGGCAAAGGCAAAGGTTGGTGAGAACAGTCAAAAACAGCCCACAGATCACCTCCAAAGACCTACCACATCAACTTGCTGCAGATGGTGTCACTGTGCATCGTTCAACAATTCAGCACACTTAGCACAAGATGAAGCTGTATGGGAGAGTATTTTGCGAAAGAAGCCTTTTCTGCACCACAAACGCCACAAACAGAGTCACTTGAGGTATGCAAACACACATTTGGAAAAGCCAGCTTCATTTTGGAATAAGGTGCTGTGGAGTGATGAAACAAAGATTGAGTTATTTGGTCATAACATGGGGCTTTATGCATGGTGGCAAAAGAACACAGCATTCCAAGAAAAACACTTGCTGCCCACAGTAAAATTTGGTGGAGGTTCCATCATGCTGTGGGGCTGTGTGGCCAGTGGGAATCTGATTAAAATTGAGGGTCGCATGGATTCCACTGAATATCAGCAGATTCTTGAGAATAATGTTGAAGAATCAGTCACAAAGTTGAAGTTACGACAGGGATGGATGTTTCAACAAGACAACGACCCAAAACACTGCTCAAAATCTACTCGGGCATTTATGCAGAGGAACAAGTACAGTGTTCTGGAATGGCCATCCCAGTCCCCAGACCTGAATATCATTGAACATCTGTGGGGTGATCAATGATATTCAGGTCTGGTCACTGGGATGTCCATGCTCGACAACCATCAAATCTAACTGAACTGGAGATGTTTTGTAAGGAGGAATGGTCCAAAATACATTCATCCAGAATCCAGACACTCATTACAGGCATCTAGGAATATATATAGGAATATATATAGGAAACATCTAGAGGCTGTTATTTTTGCTAAAGGAGGCTCTACTAAAAATTTGTGATTTTTCTCCTGGGGTGCTCAAATTTATGCACCTGTCTAATTTCGTTTTAATGCATATTGCGCATTTTCTGTTAATGCAATAAACCTCATTTACTGAAATATTACTGTGTACTTCAGTTATTTGATAGATCAAAATGAAATTGCTGATTCAAACATCCAAATATTTATAAATGAAAATCATGGAAATGGTCAGGGGTTCCTAAACTTTTGCACACGACTGTATATAGTATCGTGTATAGTATAGTGACGCAACTCCAAGCTTTTTATCGGCGCTGGTTTTATCTAATGCTCCTTTTAAAGTCTTAAAACGTGATGCAATGTCGTAGAATGACATGCGCAGTCAGGGACGTAAAAAATGCGTGCCGTACAGGATGTAGCCTAACACGTGTGCAATGGTGGACATTTTGATTCTTTTAAGAGAGTCGTTCATTTTCAGGTGATTCACCAAAATGATTCGTTCAGTGACCATTTCTTTATATTACATAATTCCGCCAGCAGGTGGCGAAAAAGAGTGTCTTATGCGTTATGTCTCATATCATGTAAAAAAAATCAGTACACCCCATGAAATATTAAGTTCTTTATTAAGAAATGGCAACATGTCAAATTATCACTTATTAAACAAAAGAAATCAACAAAATGAGTATTTCAACTGAGGAAAAAGTTAGGACACTCTATGACTTAATAGATTTTCCCCCTTTGGCTGAAAATAACCTCAATGAGACATTTCTTGTAGCCATTTACCAGTTTCTGACATCAACTGTAAGAAAGATTCTCCCACTGTTCAATGCAGAAATCTTCAACCTTTGTGAAGTTTGAGGGGTTTCTTGCATGCACAATCCGTTTCAAATCACCTCACTTCATCTCAATGAATTCCAAATTCAAACATACACTGTATGACATTTAGTGAAATGTGTAGGATCTAAATAGGATTTAGATCTGGGCTTTAACCCTCCATTTTTTACTTTTCAGCAAATCCTTGTTGGATTATCTGTTATGTTTTTGTCATGTTGCCAGATCCAGTCCTATTCAGCTTAAAATTTTTTGACAGCTGGTCTCACATGTTCCTCAAGCACCTTCTGATGCAATGTAGAATTCATAGTGGATTCTGTGATGATGAGCTGGCCGGGTCCTGCTGCATCAAAGCATCCCCAAACCATAACACTTCCACCTACATGTTTAACAGGTATGAGGTTCTTTTGCTGAAATGCTGTATTTGGTTACACCAAATATGCCCACTGTTATGGTCTCCAAATAATTAAATTTTAGACTCATCTGCCCAAAGCACAATATTTCACAAAATACTTTCTCTCTGTGTTCTTTTGCAAACTTCAGTCTTGCTCTCAAGTTTTTCTTAGACAGAGAAGGTTTCCAACCTAGCACTCCTCTAAAGAGCAGTCTCGTTCTGATTGTAGATTCATGCACTTTGACATAAACTATAGGAAGAGCTTGCTGTAGGTCCTACGATGATATTTTAGAGTTTTTGGAGACTTCTTTAAGCATCTTACAGTCTGCTCTTGGGATGAATTTGCTTGGATGGCCTGACCTGGTCATGTTGGCAGTTATTTTAAATGTTCTCCACTTGCAAATGATTTTCAGACAGAGAATGGTTGATTACAAATTCTCTGGAGGTCTTTTTATTTCCCGTAAGCATCAACAATCTTCTTTCCGAAGGCCCCAGAGAGCTCTTTGGATCTCAACATGGTGATATCTCTCAATTCAATTAAGAACAATTAAACGCAAACCAAACTAAATATCCGAGGTTTAAATACATTTACATTTATGACATATGGCAAATGTCCTTATCAAGAGCAATGTAAAAAAAAAAGTGCTTTTAAGTCTCTATAGATGAATCCGTCGAGCCTTAGGATACCAGCAACCTAAAACTCTGTTCAGTTTATTTATTTATTTGTTGTTGTTTTTTTTAAATATACACATACAACAAACAGAGAAAAAGTACTAGTTCAAATGTTTCAGTAAGAGGTAGGTCTTCACTCCTCATCTGATAGCTAGTGACTGTTTAAATCTGATGCCACCCAGAAGCCAGTGGATGGAGCACAAGAATAGGGCAAGCCTTCTTCAAAATGCTCTGTAACAATGTTCTAATCATTTGCACCCGATGCACCTGTAGGTAATTTTATCCATTTTAAGTAAAAATAAATGTTGGGATGTCCTTACTTTTCTCTTACAAGAACTTGTTTAAAATGTAAAAAAAACAAAAGAGCACTTTAGGGTGTCCTAAAGTGTTCACATGACTATTTACTTGTTAAAACTGTGTGCCTACTCTATTCATGAAATAAATCAAATAAATCTAAATAAGTGGTTCAGATGACCAAAGCAAGGCTTTCTTGCATAATAAACATTTGAATTGTTTGTTCAGACATTTACACATGCATAAATATGGGATTATGTTAAACGTGGTATGTTGTATTAAAGTAATGATCTGTATGTTAAATTTGCATAAACAACACGCGTATGTGCGCATGACCGAACATCTCGGTACATTTGGACATTCACCACATCTCTTCTCGGTTCAGATTCAAAAAAGAGACTCTGTCAGTGATGGGCGTGTCCGTTGAGTAGATCTAACCAATCACGTGTCCCTTCACAGCCCGAACTAGGATGCTATTTGCTGATGTGATTTCCCGGAGACGTAGCAGTTCACTGAACAAGAACGATTCGGTTGCCTGAAAGATTCATTCAAAAAGAACGATTCGTTCACGAGCGGAAGGTCGCTAGTGCCCTTGCATGCTTCAAGGAAGACCAAAATTATATATAAACACTGTTAAACGATAATACAACATGTTATTTGATGGTCTGAAGTGGTATAAGCGCACAGCATTAATTTATGCAATCGGAACTTGGACTTTGCTTGGTTCTTGTGCATATTACACATTTTTCCACTGCGATGAACGAGGTAAGTAATACTTGGGCAAGGACGTCATTGCTAGTAATAATTATGTGTTTTAAGCACTTTGCCTGCATCTATTAGTAAGTTTCAGTTCTATTTCATTCTCTACGGTCCAAATCAAACCGCCACTAGAATCTATAGGTGATTTACAGTCTTTATAGTCACCTATTGAATGGTGCTGCTATAATATGGGCTAACATCAGTATAATGTATACATCAATAACACTCACCATGCTTATGGCTGTGAAAAGTTAGTTGTCACAGTAAATCTAATGTTAGAAATTCAGCTTCACATATCAAACCTCTCAATCGGAAAAGATGTTATAACCTGCAAATGAGCACTTACAGTATAGGTAAATACTTATAGGTCAGTAAATATCTGCTGTGTTTATACCCATAATCAGCACAGTACTGTTGGATTGTTAATTGTCTGCCCAGAACATACCTGCAGATGATGGCCTATTTTATCCAACTCCTATTGTGGCAGTGGCTTGTTAAATTGTGGTTAAATAGTGCTGGGCAATTTTTACAATTAATTCTGTTTATTCAAATTAATGTTTTCAAACTGTACTTACAGATATTTTACATGTTTACATTTACTGTCATTGAATATTTTAACATAAATAACCTATGAATGCTATTCACTGTTTTAAATCAATATGACTAAAAGCAGATTACTTCGATAAAGGCATTCGGAATCCCACACACTGCAAGCATGAATAAAAACAGCAAAGACAAACAGGCATCACTTTGATGAGGAACATGCTCGTAGCAAAGAAAGATTGACGTCAGTGAAATGGAATACATAAACGTTTTGATTTCAATTGAACCAGTTTATGTTAAACAAAACAGAATGTTGGCTTCAACAAGCCAACATAAAGCTGTAGTGCATTTTCAGACAGTGTGAACAGTAAAGGGAAGTTTAAAAAAAAGTAAAGTTTTATTAAAAAAAATTCATAAGTACTTGTTTGATTTTGCATATTAGATGTGTACTCATCACAGATGAAAAACACTGCATTCCAGCATCAGAAGGTTATCCCATCTGGGAAACATGGTGGTTGTATCATGGTTTGGGCCTGTATTGTTGCATCTTAGGCTAAGGTCTTATTCGCATTTGGCACATAAAAACGACATTTTCATTGTGAAGCCTACACATCTCTCTCTCTTTTTTTTTTTAATTTTTTTTTTTTTTTTTACTAATTTTATATACAATAATATATTTGTGGGTATCTCTCAGAAAAGAGAAAATGGTATCTTCCCATCTCCATAAAATTTCATCATCATCCTATAAGGGGAAACCAGAGAAGAATATAGAGTCAAGTGTTTTTGGATATTTTTAAATATGCATGAAAATTGAAGAAAAAAAATGTTTGCATTAAATGTAATTTTGATTTGATAGTTTAAGTAACATGTATATTGCAGGATGCTCACACTTGCAGTGCATACGTCATCAAATATTATATCTTCCCTTTCTTAAACTGTAATATTTTTTTGTTTGTCTTTTAGTCATTATACCTAAAGACGAAGAGGGGATCGAGGAGGATGCAAAACCAAATGTGAGAATAATTAAATCTTCTCACATGTCAGCAAAAATTACCTACAAAGAAGATTTTGTCCCATATTCTACAAGATTTTTAAAACTTTTCAGTCCCAGAGCTGATGACACTTCAGAACGTCAAAATGATGAAAAATAAGTCATTTTAAATTGCACTACTATGCAATGTATTTTCTTGCTTGGTCGATGGAAAGTTTTTCATAAATGTACTTTATAATAAATGAAAAAAATTATGACTGGATTAGTTTTTTTTTACATGCATAATATAACTGTTTTAAACGAATGAAGTTCGGAATTGCTGTAACTACTAAAATTGGGTTAAGAGTTGTTCAACGCAATGTTACAACCTGGAAAAAATAGTCTTCAAGGAAGAAATGTGGTTGGTCAAAAATATTGAACGATCATGATCAGAAGGCACTTAAATGAAAAGGGGAATAAATCAAAGGGGAAAAAAACAACAGTAGACCTCACGGCTATGTTTAAAAGCAAAAATAAAGAGCATTTCCACTTATTGATGAGGCTAATAAAAATGCTTAAATTAACTAGGGAGCATAAAGACTAGACAATGAAGCAATGGGGAAAAGGTCATGTGGTCTGAGGAGTCCAGATTTATCTGTTTCCACAGTGATGGGCACATGTACCATATTACAAAAAATCTGTTTTAAACTAATTAGGTTCAAAAAAGCCCTCTGGTCCCTCTGGTTTTATCCTTGTGATGAGAATTTGTTATACGAAGTTGTATAGATTACTACATTGTGTTAACAGGATTAAGATTTTCAACTATCTCTTCACTCTTAACTAAGAAAAAGCGGTGTAACAAAATATTATTGTGTGACATTTTGGTCAGGCAGTGTATTTTGTTTCAAGATATGAAATTATCCACATTATGTAGGACAGATTTAGTTGCACAAATTGGAAGGCTGTAATTGACAAAACATTTTGGAAAAATGCTGCTGATAAATTCTGCTAAAAAAAAATACTAGGTCTGCTTGGAGTATAGTTTCTGATTTTGCCATTGAGCTTGATTCTAAATTCTAAATATAAAGTTCCAGTTAAGGTCCTTGGTGATCACTCATACTCTCTTGTTATGTAACCCAACAGTCTATAAATAATTTTTAAAATTGTGTTGACATCTAAAGCTAGCCAATTTTCTAAACATTTATAACACATTGTATTTGAAATTAGGGCTTTTTATTTGCCACCATGTGCCATTATTTTAGAGAATGAGCATGCTGCTTGATATGATACAACTGAACTGTACCAAGCACAACACACACACACTCAACTGTTCTCAATACATTCTCTTCCAATATACATCCATGTACACAGCACCATCCATATCAAACATGCTGTTTTACATGCTTTCAATATACATCAATGCCTACACTTAGCACTGGTGCCCCTCGGGGCTGCGTGCTCAGCCCACTGCTGTTCACTTTTCACCCAGCAGCATCTCCACTTCTTACAAAGGCTGAGGAAAGATCCCTCCCCACATCCAGACTGCATCATTGTCACTGCCAAAATCATCACAATTACAAGTACCAAAGATTTAAACTACTTTTGTCTGTGTGTACTGAATTTATATAATACATGATTTTCACTAAGTTGAATTGCTGAAATAAATTAATTTCTCCACAACATTCTAATTTATTGAGATGCACCTGTATACATATGCCATTTCTGTGCTGTGCCAGAAATCTTATCTCTAATATGATTGGTCTGAAAAATAATCCCTACAGAATCTAATCTGCAGCATTTTATTAACTTACTATCAATATTAAAAATTGCATGCAGGTTGAGTCAATTTGATTCTACTTCTTCATAGATAGATAGATAGATAGATAGATAGATAGATAGATAGATAGATAGATAGATAGATAGATAGATAGATAGATACCTACTGTATGTAGGTATACATAGATAGGTTAAGCTTCAAGGTTATTTCACGTGTAACAATTCTACACAAGTGCAGTGTATGTATGGAATAAAAACACTGTCAATAATAATCGTACGTAATTCAAAGCAGTTGTGTGTAAATTGGAGTTGGATCCCAAAATCTACGGCCATGGTTTACAGATACGAGATTTTGTGTGTTTGTTCAAATACAACTCCAAAATGTACGACTATGACAGTTTACACGCACAACGCTTGTTTTCACAACACCTCTTTTTCACGTACGATTATTATTGACAGTGTTTTTATTCCATATGTATGGTACATACAGTGGGTTGTGCTTGTGGTGGTGTCATTGGTTAGAGTACAAAAGCCTGCGAAAAGAAGCCATCCGAATCCCAGGGCTTCATTTTGTAGAGGTAGATAAATAGATAATGTGCTGATGCTTGTAGAGTTGATTAGCTAACGGAGTTTGAATCACAAACATTCCAAGCCGGGATCAGAACATTTCTTCAATGTAAGTGAATGGGAATTTTGGCTCACCCACTACGGGAAAACCAAAAGTCTGATTGATCAGAAAAAATACAACTTGATCAGTCTGAAGTATTCTGTTGAATTTGTTAGAAGTAGCGGTCAAAAATTTTCAACTGATGTCAATGGGAATTATTTTCAAATTGGGCCATTTTGAGCTTCCCTAATTCTATTAGAATCAATTAGAAAAGTCATAAAACACTAGACAGAATAGAATGTATATCCTTGGTAAGTTTGGTGCATGTCGCTTGAAAGCTCTAGGAAAAATAGCATTTACAATTGGTTTGTTCTCAGTATAACAACAACAACAATTATTATTATTAGATATGTACATTTTCTGAAGAAAATGCGAGAGGTGCTGCCAGCAAAACATGTGACTGAGTGGGCAGGCAGAATGTCGAAACTTTTGGATGCAAGTGAACAAAACAGGCACCAAAATTTTAGATGCAAGTGAATATATAGAGTACTTTTGGAGGTGAGTGGATATGTGCAATTGAGACAGAGATGAGGGACTCGAGTCATATGACTTGACTCGAGTCAGGCTTAAGTCGCAAATTTGAGACTTGCTTGACAAATATTAAAAAAAGACTCGACTTGACTTTGACTTGACATTCATGACTTGAGACTTACTTGTGACTTGAGTTAAATGACTCGAAATAACTTGTTTTTTTAAACCTGTTTTTAAACGCACGCAAGCGCGTAAGCTAACCACGTAACGCAGCGGCAAGCAGAGGGAGAGCGCGCACTAACTAATGGCAGGCACTTATTTCCAGGGATTTCAGAACAGCGTAACCGATATTGGGTCATCGAGTGGGCGTGGCTTATTTGATAATCTAACACTATCCCCAACCCTAACCATAACCGTAGTTTTTGGTTGTTTATTTGTTTTCTAAAATAAATCTACCTTTATGACTGTTTTGTCCTTCGTAGTATGCTGTGTTGTTTTTTTTTGTTTTTTTTGGGGGGGGATGGTTGAAAGAGAGCGTTTTTCCAAGACCTCCTTAAACACGCCCACTTTACGTCGTGGTAACGAAACCCCTGGAATTTAGTGAATGCCACTAAACTTATAAACCTTAACAGACGTGATGAAACATGGAAGGCGCCACACCAAAAATAATTAAGTTCGGGTACCGGTATTTTGTGATGGACAGAACTCCCTGCAGTTTTGGGCTGTGAACAAGCACACCATCCCCTCTTTGTTCAAGGTAGCGGTAAGAGTTATTGCCATCCCTGCATCAAGTGCACCTGTTCAGCCATGGGGTGATCATGCGTGACAAAGTTTTATCAAACTTAATTTTTTGCAAGTGCAATGTAGTGTAAATGGTTGGTCACTGTTTACGGTATGTGGAAATGTCAGCTTTTTTGCAATAGCACTTATAATTGGTCTTTAGTGTTAGGCTTTGAGTGAAAAGCGTATGGATAGTTTATGGGGATACACACACACACACACACACACACACACACACACACACACACACACACACACACACACACACACACACACACACACACACACACACACACACATATATATATATATATATATATATATATATATATATATAATGACATTCCTCAAAATATCTACATCTGTTTTCATCAAAACAAAGAAATTTATACAGGCTTGTAACATCCTGAGTGAGAGAAAATGATGAAAGAATTTTTAGGTGAACTATACCTTCAATATTAATAAATTACACTCACTCCAATCATCTCTCTCTCTCTCTCTCTCTCTCTCTCTCTCTCTCTCTCTCTCTCTCTCTCTCTCTCTCTCTCTCTTTCTCTCTCCAATAGTTAATTCACTTCAAGGTTTGTGTGATTGAATAATTTATGTTTTTTGATTGATGTGATTGATTGTTGTTATCCTGTTGTTAAAAAGGAAGGATCTAATTTAAAGATGTGTTCATGTCCCATTAAAAGGGAATGCCTGTTCAAAAAATGCCATTTGGTTGCATAGAAACCATTGTACTTTTTATATATACTTTTCTATGGTCTCCTGCCATGTTTGAGGCACACTGAAACTTTTCATGCTGGCCTTATTTCAGTTACATTTACATCTTAGGCATTGTAGTTTTGATTTTTATTAATTTTTAGATTTTTATTGTATTTACAACTCACCTGTATGTGGACACCTTTTAAAAATAAATGCATATAATAATTTTCTGTTGCAAATAAAACTCTCATAGTCCATATATACTGTAGATTTAAATTTGTTTAATATATACATTTAGTTAAATCATCAAACATCTGTATGACTTGCCAGTGACTTGCTTGACTCAAGCTATGACTTGACTTGAATTGCTTGACATAAAGCAGTGACTTGACTTGACTTGACTTGACTCACAAAAATTGACTCGGACTTGCTTGAGACTTGAAGGTTAAGACTTGAGACGTACTTGTGACTTGCACATGTGTGACTTACTCCCACCTCTGCACAGAGATACACAATTCTTTGTGCTGAGCGTTTTGAAATGTTGCATATATACTGCTGCTATATATTGTACAAAAAGCATATTGCACAATATTATTTGCACTTTCCACTTTATGTACATAACCGATCAGTCATATATTCTATACTCATATTTAATACTCATTCTGTCTATATTGTATCTCATCGTCTGCATTTTCTTGTATAGTTTGTATAGTGTTATTTGTGTCTGTACTTTTGAGAAACACAAACATTCATTCATTCATTCATTCATTCATTCATTCATTCATTCATTCGTTCGTTCATTTTCTACCGCTTATCCGAACTACCTCGGGTCACGGGGAGCCTGTGCCTCAGATGTCTTCGGGCATCAAGGCAGGATACACCCTGGATGGAGTGCCAACCCATTGCAGGGCACACACTCTCATTCACTCACGCAATCACACACTACGGACAATTTTCCAGAGTCACAAACAGCTGGAACCAAATTCCTTGTGTGTGTCAACACACTTGGCCAATAAACCTGATTCTGATTCTGATCTGTATGTTGTGGTAATTTTGTGATTTCTGTGATTTTGTGGGTTAACATGCACATGATGTTATGTTATGTCATCAGAATAAAGCAGTTCTCCTCAATGTGCTGAATTTTTTGTCACATGTGTATGTGATAATTTTTCAATTAAATTTATTTTGGGTTCTGACCTGCAAGCGACGTCACATGACATCACGTAACACAGTTCTCCTCATTGTGCCGAGCATTTGGATATGTCACATGTATATTGCAGTAATTTTGTGATTCCACTTTAGATAGATCACCAAATATCTATCTATCTATCTATCTATCTATCTATCTATCTATCTATCTATCTATCTATCTATCTATCTATCTATCTATCTGTCTGTCTGTCTGTCTGTCTGTCTGTCTGTCTGTCTGTCTGTATTGAATTAATAGACAGACAGACAGACAGACAGATAGATAGCTAGAGAGAGAGCCAGTACTTGTCGAATGGGTAGAGTCGAGAGGATAAGTAAATAAATTGAGGGTCTCCTTTACAGCTACAGTGTCTGAGAGAGCTTGAGAGAAGAGGCACCTCTGCCCTTCCGTCAATGTATTTCAATGGGAATTTTTAGGGACAATCAATCGTCCGAATCAACAAGAACGCAATTCCGATCAATAAACAAGTAAGATTAATATAGTAATAGCGTGCTTTACATTTGCACTACTACTACTATTACCACTACTACTACTACTACTAAATAATAATAATAATAATAATAATAATAATAATAATAATAATAATAATAATAATAATAAATATAGCTGCAAGCAGTGATTGCGGGGTCAAGCCGATCAGATGCGCTCATAACATGTCGCTGATGAACCATACCAAGTTTCGTAGCGATATGGCATTGCATTCGTAAAATACTGGACTTAACGTGAAAATCTCGTGGCCACTAGGTGGCGCTGTCACGAAACGTTGCGAAATGTCTGTGTGTGTGTCAGTGTGGTGCTGATTCTGATTCTGGTTCTGATATTAGCACCCAAGACATATTGTGTGCCAACCTGCCCCCAAATTTTTGGACTGGTGGAGCTAGAGGGTTTGAGCTAGACAAACCAAAGTTGCTATAGTAACTTATAAGACTGGCCTCTACATGTGTGCCAAATTTCATAACTTTCCTACGTACGGTTCTATGGGCTGCCATTGACTTCAATGGCGGAAGAATAATAATAAGAAAACTAATGATAACAATAGGTGTCTACGCCCCTTCGGGGCTTGACCCCTAATAATAATCACATGAGATAGTAATAGCGTGCTTTGCATTTGCACTAATGTTAGGAAATTATATTTCTGGTTCCGTTGGTTTGTTTCAGTCCTTGGTTAACGACCGCAGCTAATCCATGCTACTTACCCATTAGTTTCTGACAGTTAGGAAAACCGACAATGTTTGATGTTTTTAGATTCCGAAGCTCTTAATAAGGACATTAAAATTTGACCCGTGCTTTTTTGCTTAAAGGTGAAAAGACCCAACTTTATGTATGTTTTTTTTAAGATTCCCTTATCTGTCAAACATTTTATTAGATTGTCCTGGACATAACACAAGCAGAATGCTCTTTTATCAAGTTACTTTAGTACATACTTATTTAATGTGGCAAATGTATTGCGGGACAGGAATAAAGAAAAGATTGAACGGTCTTTAGCACATCTAACTTTCACATTATGTTCCTCTCAAATTTGTGATTTGCTTCCACCTGCAAATTGCTTTGTGTATCATATATTTAATAAACCAACACAATTTAAATGTTTAAATGAACATGTATAGTCACAACATTGTAGCAGTGTTGCATGCAGTAGGCTATAAGGTAAGTAGTGATTGTTCATTTGAAATTTACTCAAGTGGAAGAATATAACTAATAAACTAGACCTACTAGCACTATGCATTATATTTTGAAAAAGTAGTTTATCTTAATATCAAAACCTTAAATTTTCTCTGGACTTAATGATAAATACATGTCTGACCTTTGGAACGAACCAAAAAATAAAAAAATCGCATTCATAACGATTTATGGTGATTTTATTTCTTTGCCTACATTGACGCTGATGCATTAAGAGGAGGGGTCTCCTGTACCAAGATGGCGGCTCAATTGACGCATTCGTTCCAATGTACTGCCGTTGCCAAGGCGACACCTAGTGAATATATCTATGAGTCCAAGTCCCACGGCCGACATCCAACGCGCGTGCGCCATTTTCACGAGACTTCGATTGTAGGAAGTGTCAGTCTGATGACTGAAGTCACGTGATTTCTGATACGCGCTACTGAAGATCCGTAAACATTAGTTGTAGTTGAAAACTCAAAGCATATCGCGCACAAAGAGTTTCGGCTCCGTGGCATTACATTTTAATCATGCAGAACGTTATCAATTCTGTGAAAGGCACAGCTTTAGGGGTGGCTGAGTTTCTAACTCCCGTGCTGAAGGTAAGCCTGGCGCGTGCTAACAGTGCTGTTTGCTAGCTCACTAGCACTAATGTAGACATTTTAGACGATGATGAGCAGCATCTTTTACCGTCTCTTGCTGTCGTGTAGTTTATATGAAATGCACATATGCAATCAAAATGATGGATTTGTACAGTCATGAACTGAACGCATTGCTTGGGAGGTTTACTAACAGTAGCCATTATTAATTGCACAAATAATTGTTTTAGTTCATGGGTAATTTATCCCCAAGCAGATCGGGAAAAGATATAATTTCGGATTTACTGTTTGAAATCTGGAATTCTGGAATGTGTTGGAATTCTGGGAACTGTGCAGTGTGTCCAACAACATGAAGTTTAATAAGCTGTATTTTAGTTTATATTTCAACTTTCACCAAAGCTTCTGTTACAGATTACGATATTATCGTGTCAGTGAACAATTTGAAGTCGGACTAACGGGTTGTTTATTTCGTTTAGTTAGCAATGCAATATACAGATGTCATAATACATCACATAGAAATTAAATTAGTTGTCAAAAACCTCTTCAGTTCTCCCAGTCGCATGCACGAGACCCTTGCACGGGAGACCATAGTGTGCTTTTCCCAACCCTAGTGCTTGATCAGTCCCCTTGTACTGTTCATACTGACTGCTGCAGTTAGAAAAACAATCAAAAGTTACTACAGGTGGCACATTCAATAGTCATAAAATATGATTTCTGAAACAACTATAATCAATAGATCCATTCATTTTGAATTGCAGTTGCTTTACATTCTAAAATTATTGTTGTTGGTAAAGTTCTATATCTATTGCGAGCATATAGTACTCACTATGAATTGTTGAAAGTTTGGGTTTTGAAAAGCTTAATGCTTTGAGTCTTAATGTTTAGCATCTCTGAAAAAACTTTGCCCATTTTTAAACATGTATGATTTTCAATTCATAGAAACTGTATACTTACAGATGCTGTAGATTATTGGATGTGGAACCTGATATGGTATTGAGCTGTTGTAGCCCAACCACCTCAAGCTATGATGTGTGTTCCGAGATACTTTTCTGCTCACCATGATTGTAAAGAGTGCTTACTTGTGGTTCTACCGACTTCATGTCAGGTCAAGTTGGAGCCTAATTTTCTAAAACAGCTATAAGACAGGTTTATCTTTGAAATATTGCCACAGAATTTGGCACTGAGGGGCCTCAACACACACAGACACACGTGCACACACACGTGCGCGCGCGCACACACACACACACGACTTAAATAAAATGATAAAAATAAATCAATGGGGGCACTATAATAACTGATTTAGCCTATCTTACAAGACCCCTTAGAATTGCTAAATCAGTTATTATAGTGCCCCCTTTGATTTATTTTTATCATTTTATTTAAGTCGTGTGTGTGTGTGTGTGTGTGTGTGTGTGTGTGTGTGTGTGTGTGTGTGTGCACGCACGTGTGTGTGCACGTGTGTGTGCACGTGTGTCTGTGTGTGTTGAAGAGGCCCCTCAGTGCCAAATTCTGTGGCAATATTTCAAAGATAAACCTGTCTTATAGCTGTTTTAGAAAATTAGGCTCCAACTTATTAGTGGATATATTATTTACACATAGGAACACATTTTTGCTAATTATTTGCATTAAACTCCACTGAGTAATGTGACCCCAAAACTGTGATGGCAAAAATCCCAGGACAAGTTCTCAAAAGTACATTTACGACATTAAGTAGAAACATCTATTCAGAGCAATCTACAAAAGTGCTTTGGTGCAGTGATGTTCATTCCACTTATGGACAAGTTTCACTAGTCCTAGGTCATTCATCTGATCAGCATACAATACGAGTTGCTGAAAAGATAACTTAAAGTACATAGATTATTAACTAACTGGCACTCAAGATGGCAGGCATTGTGTTATGGAATCTTGTCATGTGTCTGTTTTACTGTAATTCTTGTCATTGGTTATCCTGTTCAGATTCACGGTTCATGTTCTTTGTATAATATTAGGAAGTGTCTGAAGTTTTTAACCGTCATCTTATGTATTAGTGTTGCTTCTCACGTGTTCTCCCACAACTCACCAAGCTGCCAGAAAAGTCAGGCAAGCGTGCTGGTGCATTGGTTAGTTTTAGGATGAGAGGCTTTGATCTCTGCTCCAGGGAGTATTCCTAACATGTGCTCAATTTGCTATGACAGCTTGAACTTGTGTCATGCCACTTGCAGCTACATTTATCCCCCCCCCCCCTTTGCTAATTACCATTAATGCAGCCTCTTTTTTTCCCCCACTTCCTGGCCCAAGGTAAATTGATCTATTCTCTGCCCAGAAATTTCCACCAGGATAGATTTTGCAAAAAGAATGCACGATTTTGTGACATAGACCTAGTGCAGTAAAAAGTGTAGTAATTAATCCCAATTATGTTGAAGTTGATCAAGTCAAGATTTATATTAGTTATCTTATGCTTTAATTTACAAACACTAAGGAACTGTGTAGAATACGTTTTTCTGAATTGAGCTGATTTTCATAACACCTTGGATAAGCAACTTGTATATCTGTTCATACACTAAGCTCATAACAGAAACATGACGTATTGGTCTTCATGAACAAATAACCCAACTAAACCATTATCACTTCAAATGTGTCTGTGGGTGTTTTACTTATTATTTTGCACTTATCACTGTTTCATTGTGTTTGCCTGCTTTTTTTCAGGAGTCCAAATTTAAAGAAACTGGAGTTATAACACCTGAGGAGGTAAATGCTCTTTTGTGTTAATAATAAGCATTATGATACTGATGATATTTAAGATGATATTAAATTGTCATGCTGAATTGTATTGCATTAAATTGAAGTGTTTATACAGTTTGTTGCTGCAGGAGATCATCTAGTTCATCACTGCCCCACATGGAAATGGTAAGAACCTTAAGTACCTGTTTTTAGGGTTCACATCAGACATGATACGTGTGCATAAGAATAATGTAAAGTGATCTCATTCTTATTCACTCAACAGGTCTTGCTATTGTAAGGTATAATGAGTTTATTATTTATCAGCAAAACATTATTTGCATTTTCTGAAGGAAATACACATACATGTAGGATGTGACGGAGATGGAGCGATTAATAAAAGGAAGATTTAAAGGCTAGGGTTTTAGAAAATGACAAATGAACGCGATGCAAATGCTCACTTTTTGATATGGTAAGAATGTGCAGGTGCAGTATAGTAGTCTGAATTATATGTGTTAATGTAACGCATACGAACACAGCAGGGGTGGGGGTAGGTGGGGTGGGGGGTTACATTAATGTCCCAGGAGGCCTGTTGGCTCTCTAGGCAAACTGCAGAGGACCAGGAGAGGGTCTGTAATGGATTTAGGGTGGGACAGCATGAGGTGCTCAAAGGACTTTATTACTACAGATGTAAGAGCAACAGATTATGTAATGATGTTTTTTTTGGGGGGGACGGTGATGATGCTGGAGGTCTTGAAGAAGGCTGGCACATGGCATGTCTCTACTGAAGTGTTAAAGATGTCTGATAACACTGGAGACAGCTGATCTGCACACTACTTTAAGGTGGATGGAGACACAGTCAGGTCTGTCTGCTTTGGGTTGGTTCTGCCTCGTGTATGCTTGATTGACATCTCTTCACTATGGAAAGAGTTGTTCTTGAGGTGAGGCCCAAGCCATTGCTTTCATGGGGGTGGTGAAGCTGATGGGCTTTGTTATGTTTAAGTTTATGTTGATGGCTGGTGTAGCGATTTTGGCTCGTGAAGCAAGATAAATATTTATAAGTAACTATAACGTGTTATAGTGACTTCTAAATATTTTAACCTAAGTTGAAATTAACGGTACTGGAATTAAGGTTACGCTTATTAGGTCTGTTCGTCCGGCGAACAGGCCGTGTAACCTTTATTAATTCTATGAAGGCGGTATCTTCCCGGCCAAGAAAGATTCGCTTTCCTTTTACTGTATACCGTAATTTAAATTAAATTAACTCAATAGAGCATGTAGTTCAGACCCGATGTTGCAGGTACCTTAATTTGTGAGCGAGACTCAGAGACAAATCACCTGTGGCTCAAAATTATGACATTTAATGAATGAGACAAACACAACATAAAACTAACTACACAAACAAACAAAAGAAATAGGGAAAACGAAAATGAAAAATAAAATAAAACTAAAGAAATTAAAATTGGGGAAAGGGAGGAAGAGACTGGAAAGAAGAAACTAGAGATAGGAAGGAAAGGAATGGCAAGCTTAGACTCAAAAATTAATCACACCCTAACTGGGAAATCGTCACAGAAACTTAAATTCACCTTAAGATTCAATGAAATATTCCTACTTAAAATTACGCATCTAAATTGGTTGGTAAAGGAAACGGTTACTTGCATTGGCTTACTGCACGAGAGTCCGGATGCAACAGAGAAATCTCTGAAAAGTCAGTTAGGGTGGGGTCAGACGTTCTTCCAAGTTCTCCTGAAGATCAGAGCAGTTGTCGTTCTTGGAAGTGAAGCTTGCTGGAACTTCTTTGAAGGAAGATGGAGTCGTCTTGAAGCTGTTCCGAAAGTCTGACCACGGATTAGTGGTGTTTGTGACAATTTAAAGGTCGCGAACTCCACCCATCTTTGGGGAGATGACCAATACTTCGGTCACTATTTTGGAGGGAAAAACTCCCTTTGTTTCAGGTGTCTGTGGGCGCGGTTTAGCTATCAAACTTTTAGATGACTTTAAAGTTTTATTCAGGGTGTATTAAGATGGTATGGTGCCTTTCGTGCTCAAATAAAATACACCAGTGCTTGAAAAATGAGTAACCGATATTTTTGTGGTCATTTGGATAATAAACATGAAGGGTAATGACGGTATGAAGGCAGCGGTACATTACATACATAGATCATTAATCAAGGCGAAGATAAAGGCAAAGAAACAAAAATGAAACATAAAACAAGATGCACTTTCATTAGGGAAGTAAAAAGAAAACGATAGCTTCGTATACATTCTGACATCAGACCTTAAAGGGGCATACGGCATTAGAACAGGTATACATTAACATGCCATGATCAGTAAGATATGATGATAGAGTATAACGGATTTTAAAATACAATGTTGTTTTCTGACACGTGAATAAAATACACCCTTGTCAGGAAATTAAGGAGCAAATAATTTTAAGTCAGGCAAGCCTTAAAAGAAGAAACATATTACAAAAAGGGTTATAAGAATGAGAACCTTAGAGTACCTTATCTTGGGTTTTATTAGTAAAAGGAATGTCTCATTGTGTTGTGTTTGTGTGTGTGAGTTCTGTTTGCGGGCCCCAATGAGCCGCATGCGGTTATCTGGTCTTTGTGGAGACTCCAGACATTCTGGAGCCAGGTGTGGGTGTGTGACGCTGTGGAGTGTAGCCCTCAATAAAATCGTAAAACGGAGTGGTCATCGGTTAATTGAGGAGTAGATGTTGAAATTTAGGGTGCCTGGGACATGAAATCTAAAATGAACGGTGCCAGACGCTACACTGGTGTTGGAGGGGGTATTGGGGGTATGTGGATAAGATAGGGGCGAGATAGTTGTAAGATTCTAGCTGTTGCATAGTGGTTTACCTGCAGCTTGTTTATATGCCTGCTGGGACATCCAGAATAGTTCTGCACCATGTCAAGTGAGCTTTAAATGATAGACTGGAGTCAGTAATCTGACAGACATCTTTTACTGCTGCACATGATGCAATCCATCTGACCGTACAGAGTTTACGTCACCTTATCCTAGTATAAGTACTTCTGTCTTTTCAGAACTAAGTAGGTTGAAGTTAATAAGCATCTACCCTCGTATGTCCTTTATACATTCGTCAACTTTATAAAGCTGGTGCCAGTTACTGCCTTTGCTGAAGCATATGGCTGTGTTTTTCTGAATAACGGTAAAAGCTAATACCATGTTTATGAATCATTTTCCCAGAGGTAGAATATACAGTATAAAGACAAAAGCAATGGGCCAAAAAAAGAACATTGCAGAACAACAAACTTTTAGCATTTAGTTAAATAAATCCCGAGCCAGGAGATGGCTGTTCATTTAACTTCAACAACATTTTTTGACACTATCAAGGATAATTGCATGATCAGTGTTGCTGAAAGTAAACACGGCTGTAAGCAGTGGTAAGTTATAGGTCATATAGGTCAAATTATAGGCCCACTTTAACCTGGACTGTTTCTGTGATATGATCGGGCCTATATCTTCACTGATACATTTAATGAGATCTATTCAAGTTTCTGTATGACCATGACTGCTGTGCTACAATTTTTTAAGGGATGGTTTGATATCGGCCTACAGTATAATTGGACAGTTTGCAGGGGGCAAGGACAGGTTGTTAAGTGTTTGATAATTGCTTATTTAAACTATGTAGGCACACATCCAGTGCTGAAAGAAGAACAAATTATTGTTAGAAGCAGTTTGAATGCTTCTGGTATTATCTGTTTTTAAAAGCATGTTTTGTTATAGAGAAAAGAGAAATGTTAAGAGTAATCTTTCAGGTTGAGTCAGATTAATTATTAACATCTAAATGCTGATACTGTCTTGATACTGATTTTTTTTTTTATATTGTCATTCAAAATGCTTAAATAATTTTGTAGGGCATCGGGAGAGGAAGCAAAGGTGAAGCCATACTTGCCCATGGACAAGCAGTTTCTGTTAACCCGTAATGGTATTTAGCACATAATTGGGCTTTGGAAATTTTCATTAATAAAATTGTATATGAAAAAAGATCATTTAGCTAAATTACAGTCTTTAGATGGCAAAATTCCTACTGTAGTTTCCTCTGTCTCAGTTCCATGTTACAAGCGTTGTAAACAAATGGAGTACTCTGATGAGCTGGAGGCCATAATAGAAGAGGATGATGGAGATGGAGGATGGGTTGACACTTATCATAACTCTGGTGAGATCAGAATCAACTACCAAAAAGTGAAATTATTTCTGTTGTAGTATCTGTGTTAGGATTAAAGTTACTTTTACATTTTAGTAATAAAAATATTTATTAATTTGTCATTGCCAGTGAATGGAATGTTGGAGGCAGTTCGTGAAATCTCTTTGGATAACAAAGTAATGTGGTAACAGTACATACATTCTGACATGCATAAAAAAGGATTTCCCTATTTAGTACTAGCAAACTCGGGTGTCTTCTTTCATTTGAACATGAATATTTCTTTCCCAATTTGAAGGATAATATGAATATGAATGTCCAATTGGGCAGTGGAATTAGCGATGATGAAGAAGAGGAAGAGGCAGCAGATATGAAGGGTAAGTGCAAAAACAATCTTTACATTTTTTTTTGAATGAACATATGTTTTAATGCATCTTGATCATCTTGAAATACAAATACAGTAACTGCTGTGTAAATATAAAGCCAATCTGTGTATTTCAGAGTATGAAGAAAGTGGGCTTTTGGGAAAAGATGAGGTACAGTGAGTTTTGTATTGAATTGTTCCTCATGAATATAGATATTGATTACTTGCTTGTGCAAAGCATTTACTGTATTAACATCTGTGTAGGCCACTCTTGACACAAGTAAAATGGCAGATTCAGCTAAGTGGAAGGCTGAGGCAAGCGGAGATGACGACATTCTTCAGACAAGAACCTATGATCTGTACATAACTTATGACAAATACTATCAAACGCCTAGGCTGTGGCTTTTTGGATATGATGAGGTTAATGCATATTCATGACACAAAAAACAACCAACATGTTATTTTAGACTTTAGTAACCTAAGAATTTAGGAAGTAATTCTTAATCATTGAAATTTAGCCAATGTATTGTGCTGTTTCCCAGGAAAGACAACCACTCACTGTTGATCAGATGTATGAGGACATCAGCCAGGATCATGTTAAGAAAACAGTCACCATTGAAAACCACCCACACCTGCCTCCTCCTGCTATGTGCTCTGTGCACCCATGCAGGTACTGAAACTTGAATAACCTACACAAAATATGTTTTGTAACACCTTTATTTAAAGGTAGGGTCTCTGATTTTTGAAAGCCAATGTTGACATATAAAATCACCAAAACAAACACAGCCCTAACCCAAATGGGTCCCACTCCTGTATTGATATCTCCACCCACACATACATAGGTAACCCAGGTAAATAATGGAAAGAAATGTGTCTTTATCATAGCTGAAGGGAAGAACAATACGATTGCATATAAACAAACAAGCAAAAATGACACACAAGCATAATCATTCAAAGGACGGCATACAGCGGGTAAAATAAGTATTGAACACGTCACCATTTTTCTCAGTAATTTTATTTCTAAAGGTGCTATTAACATGAAATTCATGTCAAATGTCAAAATTCACCAGATGTTGGTAACAACCCATTCAATTCACACATGCAAAGAAATCAAACCATAGATTGTTCAAAAATCTATGGTTTGATTTCTTTGCATGTGTGGATTGAATGGGGATTTCTGTAAAACATAGTCAGGATGGGGGGAGGGAGATGGGCTTTTCTCCACCTTTGTAAGAAATAAAGCTGCTGCTGTGTTTTCTTTGGTGATGGTGATGGTGTTGAGTGACCAGGTGAAGTTCTTTGCTAGATGAACAACAAGAAATTTGGTGCTCTTGACGATCCGTCGATGTTCAGAGGATGGTCGCTCTGTGCTCTCCTGAAGTCAACAACCATCTCTTTAGTTTTATCAACATTCAGAGACAGGTTGCTGTCTACCCCAGGCAGTTAGCTGTTGCACCTCCTCTCTGTATGCTGACTTGTCATTCTTGCTGATGAGACGTGACATTGGGAACTTGATGATACTGTATGGTTCGATCTGTTCATTGTTACACAGTCATGAGTCAACAAGGTGTACAGCAATGGAGCATGCCGCCCTTGCTGTTCTTAGGGCCGCCCTGTCCCCTGTTCTGAAGTCTAGGTCTCGTCTTCAGCAGAGCATGCACTTTAACAGTCATCCACGGCTTCTGGTTGGAGCGTGTGGTGATGGTCACGGAGACGGTCGTCATCAATGCACTTGCGTACAATGTATGCTGGTCACTTATACCGTGTACTCCTCCAAGCTGATGGAGTTGGTTGCAGCCTCCCTGAAGATGTTCCAGTCAGTGCACTCAAAGCAGCGCTTAAGAGCAGAGGTGGCTCATGCTGGCCAGGTTTTCACCTGCTTCAGAATCGGTTTTGAGATTCTGTATGCTGGAATTAGCATGATAGGGATGTGGTCTGACTAGCCAAGGTGGGGGCAGGGCTCCGCATGATTCGTGTCGGGAATGTTTGTATAAACAAGATCCAGCGTGTTTTCCCCTCTCATTGCAAAGTCCAAATATTGATGGAATTTAGGGAGCACTGAATTGAGGTTTGCTTGATTGAAATCTCTGGCAGTGATGAACAGTCCATCTGGGTGAACATTCTGCAAATCACTAATAGCCCCATAGAGTTCACATAGAGCCTCTTTAGCATTAGCACTGGGGGGAATGTTCACTCCGACAATGAAAACTCTGGTGAATTCTCGTGGTAAATAGAATGGCCTGCATCTAACAATCAAAAATTCCACTAGCGATGAGCAGTAGCTATAAACAAGAGTTCTTGCACCATTCCGTGTTTATGTAAACACGTACATGCCTTACTGCACAGAGCTGCATTTATGTCAACACGAAACGAGGTAAACCCATCTAGCTGATTGGCGGCGTCTGGAACTCTCAGTGAAAACAAAGACGCGGCAGTTTCTAAGCTCTTTCCGTGTAGTGGATTTGAGTCGGATGTAGTCCAGTTTATTGTCCATGGAGCAAACATTAGAAAGTAGAATGGGTAGGAGAGCCGGCTTGCTAGGGTTTCGTTTTTAGCCTAGCACGGACACCCGCCCACTTGCCGTGCTTCCGCATTCTCGAGCACCGCTGTCGGCATCCCCTCTCCTGGTTCTTGGTATCAGGCGACGCCGAGGACTGGAGGCCTGGTCTCCGCAGCAAGCCAAGTTTGCGAAGCCTTTTCAACAAATCATCGTGCCGGTTGGTTGTTGCACGATTTCTGTATTGTATATGCTGCATATACAATTTCCTTCACCAGGACAAATAAATTGTATGTGTTCTGAATGGTGTCAAAAGCCAGGTCACACATCACAAGCAAGGAGATAGTATTGGGTCATTTACTTGTGTGTGACAACCTTTTCTGGAGATAAAGGGCAGGATTGATATTGGCCAATAGTTGGATAGCTGAACTGATTTCGGTACAATGCCAGTACACCAACGCATGTCTATAAGCAACTTCTCTGTTTTAATTTCACAAGCCAAAAAAAGATCAGCACCCTCTTACTTCCAAGCTCTTGTTACTCCTCGCACTGCACCTCACTCCCTCTGATCTACCAGCACTGCTCAACTGGTCCCACCATCTCTCAGGGTAAAAGGTAGGTATACAGACAGACTCTATTCGGTTCTGGCACTGATGTGGTGTAATGAGTCACTGGCTATATTCAAATGATGGGTGAAGACCGACCACTCCTACTTGTATCCTAGGTCTGTAACCTAGTGAACTGTTGTTCATGTATTCATGATTCAGACTCCAAAGCAATTGTATACTTTGCTCTGGATAAGGGTATCTGCAAAATGCTGTAAATTTAAATGTACAAGCATTCAGGATCTACAAATATAATAATGGCCATAAAACAATGCCAGTCATTATTTATTATAACAATATAATGTGTGTCTTTTTTTTTTTTCTCCAGACATGCCGAAGTGATGAAGAAGATAATTGAGACTGTGGCTGAAGGTGGAGGAGAGCTTGGCGTTCATATGTATCCTTTCTTTACCTTTTGGGTAGTACTGCTAAAGATAAATTGGGTTTAGAAGACATTTAAATCTTATAGATAACAATATAACTATGCATTAGCATGCATTAAGTATAAATTGTCACACTAAACGAGATGATTCTGATAAAAAACAATTCATATTTATCCACTTCAGTATACCTGAGATTTTAACCAAATGTTTTTTGGTTCAGAATTTTGCTGTATATTTTTTAGGGATGCCAAAAAAGATTATTCATATTAGAATGTTCATATATTAGAGTTATGTTTTTATGTCTCGTCTCTCTTAGTTAAATTGTAGAAATGTATCACTCCTTGCTAATTGCTATACACATCTGTTTTCTAGAAGTAAGAAACTAGTGGAAGAAAAGTGTATGTAAACTTCTGAAATCGTAATTTAACAGAAAGCTTTTTACCTGCTGGTTATTGATTAAAAAGAAAAATGCTCCAGTATTTACCTTAGACATTAGATTAGTGAACAGACTCATAAAGGTCTTTAGTATAGTATTTTAGCAGTTTTTGTTCTTATGGCTGCTCCCTGTTTGGGGACACCAAACCAGATCATTTGGTACAGGATTTATGCCAGATGCTTCCTAATGAAGCCCTCCCATTTTATCCAGTCTGAGGTACTGAGATTTAACTCTTCAGTGGCTGGGCTAGCTCATTGCTCGGGAATTGAACCTACTATAGGTTGCAGGAATGATGGGGTTGGATCCTGCCACTGGGTCACCAGTTTGCCCCATTCACCATATTTTACTATATAAAAATGTTAATTATGACAGAAGAATGCTTCCTTAATTATGTTCTCCAGGTACCTCTTGATTTTCCTGAAATTTGTGCAAGCTGTTATTCCAACAATAGAATATGATTACACAAGGCATTTCACTATGTAATGTCCCAGAATTGCAGCTGGAATTCTTCATTAAAGAGAGCTGTATGGACCTGCAGGCAGTGGCCAGCAAAACATTTACACAAGATGATTTAAATAATTATATAATGTTTTATGACTTTGCATGGGTAAGATGGTTAAATGATTAATTGCCTCAATATTCAGAGCTGTAACTTCTCTGGAAATTCTCTGAAAATACTTTGTCATTCTCTAGGGCAAATTATGTTTAAATTGCAGAGTTAGTATTTGTCATGCTTGCCTTATGTTGGAAAGGGTTATACTTACACTGGATTGGAACATCTCCACTAACCAATCTCTTATGTATTACTGGTGAATAAACTGCTTTAAAAATAAACATGCTAACCAACATAACTTATGCTTGTTGCAACCTCTGACTAAGTCTGGAATAAACCGTGTAAGAATTCTTTGATTCTTGCAGTAGTATAATTTGACAAGTTGTTTGAATGATTTGCTATTTAAATGTTTGAAATATTGTCCAGGCTCAAGGGGGCAGCACAGTTAATAGTGCTGCTTACAGATGGAGCTAAATGTAGTTGCAGTTGTTTTCTAGTAAGGAGATCCAAACTTAGCCATGATATCAGAAATATTGGTTTCTGGTGTTCTTGAAGAAGTTGACAAGAGGTTTTAAAATATCCTTCACATAATTGTTTGAGTAAAGTGCCAATGTTCTGATGCTTCTGTCTGTTTTTTTTTTTTCTTTCTTTTCTTTTCTTTTTTTTGTTTTGTTTTGTTTTGTTTTTTTCCCCCTCTGTTCTGTTGTTCCTGCCAGAGGCAGTGCTTTGGCACAGTGGACCCCTGTGCGACCATTATGTTTGGGCCCTTATCATGTTACATATCCAAATAAAGAATTTATGTACTCCTATGTTCTTAATATTTTGTAAACACTCAGTAAACTAGCACCCCTTTTACAGTCAGTAGTATTCTTTAATGGGCTTAACTGTGGAACACCAAGAAGGCCATAAAATCCTCAAAATGCTTAATACACACTAAAATCAACTGAAAGGTATGGTATATAAATTACATGTCCTTATGATGTTTTTTAAATTCTATTTATATTGAAAGCTCTGCCCCTGATGTAGCCTACACTATATAATGTACTAACAATGAGCCTGGATCATTTGATCAAAGTAGGCATCTAGGATAATAAAAGACAAAATGTTCAGGAACCGCAGCATAAGGCCATTCAGTGCAATGTATAATCAATGTGAAATTTGACTAGGAGCCAGTTTCTATGGATAAGGAAAGGCTGCTATGGTCGTAACTTCTGGTTTTAGTAAGGACTTTAGCTTCTGCATTCTGGATTCATTGGAGCTTGTATGCACCATTTGGATTAATAATCAAATAATAAATGTGACTTCATGGCCATTTTGGAATTCCTGGCAATCCAATCTGTAATCAGATTAAACTAATTAAGACATGCAGACTGAAGCAGAAATTTCATTTTGAGACACTCAACCCATAAAGACAAGTCTCACAAAAGTTAAGAGAATCTTGATCTGCAAGAGATATTTTAGGAAGTACAACTTGATACGTAAGATATTAATTAGATCTATGCTTATTAAATCAATCCTGTTTTGCTCCAAATTTTACAGTATTTTTATTTACAGTATTATGCTAAATTAATATGCAATGCTTTGTTTAATTCCATATGATAAACAATCTTAGTGTAGTCTTGGGTCAAAACATGATGCAAAAAAATGATTGTTATGTTAAACCCCTTGCTCTTGGTCATCCAGAAAGAAAGAAATGAGGTTGTTTTGTGAGCAAAGGGGGGCCTTACCCAGTATTATTATAGTAATACTAAAGATTCTAATGGGTTTAGTAGGACAACCACTTCCTAGAAAACTACCACTACCTTTGTATATTAGTTTGTTTCCTCACACTATTAAAAAAATCTTATAACTAATTATCAAATATATATGTTGCATGTTATGCAAATCATACATTTGATAATTAGTTATAAGATTTTTGTGATCTTCACAATTGCTATATCATACTTAGTGTAGATCTTAATAACTATCGGAAACAATGTTTAGAACTGTAAACAACAAGGCACCATATTCTAATGAGGTGGGACCGGTTTACTCAAATAACTACGTACCTGACAATGAATTGTCAGAAAATGGTGATGCATGGTGCGGATTGAACCCGGTTTGTCAGAAGATAGGCTTGTAAGTCACCCACTTTAGAGTTTAGATTCAAATGCAGGATTAAAAAAACAAGGTTATTTATTAAATAAAAGAAAACCAGGGTAACACGAAGAACATGAAAAACAACAGAAAAAACTCATTAGAATATGGTGAAACTCGTTATAAACTTGACAAAGACTTGGTGATGACGGAAACCTGACAAAGTGAATCATTTAGCTTTTTACAGTTTTTTATTAATGTTCTCTACAGTGTTTAGGACAATTTCAGTAGTGTTGTTATTTTTTATAGCAGACACATTGTTTGCATTGTCTTTTGTCCTGCACTGTCTTGTTTGTCTTGTCCTGCCCTGTTTGCACCAGGTTGCACAAATGCACTTTGTGACTTACTTACTTAAGTCCTTAGCTCTGTCTTCTTTTATGTAACACTATGGTCCTAGAGAACGTTAACTCATTTCACTGTGTACTGTAACAGCTATATATAGTTAAAATGACAATAAATGCTTCTTGACTTGACTTGACTTGACTTGATTTGACTTGACAATTAATCCCAGTCTGATTATTAAAGGAACAGAACAGATTTTTGAAGAAAAATCCCAATCAGTCTTGTACATGTGTTTGCATTCCTAAAATACAACAGTTTATAAGAAAACAATTTTGTGTTTTTCAGTTATTCAATGTTATTTGCATGGTGTAATTTAACAATGGATATTATCAAGAAACAGCATTTCAAGAATATAAAAAATACATGCCAGAGGCAACATTGGAAAGCAAAAAAAAAACTCCCTGAAATTGTATAAGGAATAAACATTGTTATCTGGATGACCATGGACAGTGTGAGTATAAATAATGTCCTTTCTACAGCTGTATATAATCACAACGCTTCACGTATGATTAATCTATGCTCTTTTTAATTGTCCCACAAACAACACAACACAAATCATACAAAGTTCCTGTTTGGCTATTTCACCTATTTCACCTAGATACCACATTACATCCAAGTCAAGTCAAGTAAAGAAGCTTTTATTGTCATTTCAGCCATATATAGCTGTTACAGTACATGGTGAAATAATACAACATTTCCCCAGGTCAATGGTGCTACATAAAACAAAGACCGAACTAAAGACTTAAGTAAGTTAATCCGAGCCACATAAAGTGAATATGTGCAACCTTGTGCAAACAGTGCAAGAGAAAATACAAAAAAGACAGCGCAGGACAAAAGACATTAACAATACAAGACATTACTCAAAAGATAATACACATAAGCAGCCTCGACCCGTGTAAATACTGTATGTTCTATATTGCATGTGCAGAAGTACTGCAATGAACACATTAGTATTATAGCAGCAGTTATAGGAGTTATTGTAATGTATTGTGCAAAACAGCAGCCGACTGAAATGTAAAAGACAGCATGTGCAAAGAGCAAAATCAGTGTACAAAACAGAATGTAAACAGTTTTATATGGGTGGGAACAATACATGGATGTATATTGGAAGAGTGTGTATTTGGTGTAGGTCAGTGCAGTCCATAAGGTTGATTGCTGTAAATGTAAGTGTGTGTGTGTGTGTGTGTGTGTGTGTGTGTGTGTGTGTGTGTGTGTGTGTGTGTGTGTGTGTGTGTGTGTGTGTGTATTGTGCTCGAGGTATTGAGGAGTCTAATGGCTATGTTAGACAGTCAGGTCATGAGGGACTGAATGCTTCAGTACTATTTTCCAGATGGCAGGAGGGTGAGTGTGTGTGAGGGAAGAGAGACTCCAATGATCTTCTCAGCTGTCCTCACTATCCACTGCAGGGTCTTGAGGTCCCTCTGAAAAACATAGTCAGGGTGGGGGGAGGGAGCTGTGCTTTTCACAGGCTTTTTAAGAAGTAGAGATGCTGCTGGGCTTTCTGGGTAATGGTGCTGGGGTTGCAGACCAGGTGAAGATCTCTCTTGAAGTCAACAACCATCTCTTTAGTTTTATCAACATTCAGAGACGTCGTTCTTACTGATGAGACCCACCACGGTTGTGTCATCGGTGAACTTGATGATATGGTTCGATCTGTGCATTGTTACACTGTCGTGAGTCAGCAAGGTGAACAGCAATGGGCTCCAGTGCTCAGTGTGGTGGTGTTGGAGATGCTGTTTCCGGTCCGGACTGACTGAGGTCTCCCATCCAGGAAGTCCAGGATCCAGCTGCAGAGGGAGGTGTTCAGTCCCAGCAGGCTCAGCTTCTCAATCAGGTGCTGAGGGATGATTGTGTTGAATGCTGAACTAAAGTCTATGAACAGCATTCGTACGTAAGTGTCTTTATTGTCCAGGTGGGGGAGGGTTAAATGAAGGGCCGTGGCAATGGCATCATCTGTGGAGCGGTTTGGATGATACGCGAACTGAAGGGTGTCCAGTGAGGGTGGTAACTGGGTCTTGATGTGCCTCATGACGAGCTTCTCGAAGCACTTCATAACGATGGGTGTGAAAAGTATATGCCCATGGCAATGCATGGATAGCAATAGAAACATTTTGAGAACTTATGGCTTTTCTAACACACATCAGGTTTCAAATATTTCTTATACAACCTTTTATGTGATCAGATTACTACTTGGCCTGTGCCGATGTAAACATTGTAACTCCTTTAAGGATAAAGCTTTTTTTAATGGTGTGTGTATATATATATATATATATATATATATATATATATATATATATATATATATATATATATATATATATATAATGATATGTGTATTGCTGCATCTGGTCAAGAACAGTACAATAAGGATAATAAATTCAGAATTATAGTAATGAATTGTAAGGGAAAATAGCAGGACATCTGTCAGTGTTCTGAATCTCAACAGATTCGGTCATACACAAACAAAAGCATTCAAGCTAAAGCGAACTTGGGTTCTGCAGCAGGACAATGATCCAACACTCACCAGAAAGTCCAAGACCTTGGAGTGGCCATGTCAAAGTCCTGATCTGAATCCTATTGAGATGCTGTGGCATGATGTTAAAAAGGTGGTTCATGCTCAAACCCTCGAATGTGGCTGAATTACAACAATTCTGCAAAGATAAGTAGACCAAAATTCCTCCACAGTGCTGTAACAGACTCATTGCAAGTTATCGCAAACACTTGATTGCAGTTCTTGTTGCTAAGGGTGGCCCAACCAGTTATTAGGTTTAGGGGCAAAGACTTTTTCACACAGGGCCATATAGGTTTGGATTTTGTTTTCCCTTAATAATAAAAACCTTCATTTAAAAATTGCATGTTGTGTTTACATGTGTTATGTTTGACTCATATTTAAACTTGTTTGATGATCTGAAACATTAAAGACAAACAGGCAAAAAAATTCAAGAAGGGGGCCAATACTTTTTCACAAAACTGCACACCAACACACACACACACACACACACACACACACACACACACACACACACACACACACACACACACACATACATATATATATATGGAAGTGGAAGCTTACTAACTTTATTCTGCTTAATTCTGATGAGACAGACGTGCTTGTACTAGGGCCACATGCAGTCAGAAGTCAGCTTTCTGATTACAGAGTATCTGAGTGGCCTTTCTGTTTTATCATGTGGAGCAGTAAAAGACCTATGTGTGATTATTGGCTTACATTTATATCTTATGTAGATAATATCATTTCAAAAAATATAATTTCAATACATGATACAGAAAATACTTTGTTTGCTTTTATTACCGCTAGGTTATTGCCATTTATAGCCTTAGGTTATAGCCATTTGCTTCACATGGCAAAGGGGTCATGCAGCCACCCAGTGAACCCAAGCAACTGAGATGTACATACCTCAATGAGGCCGACAGAAAGAGTGATGAATGCTGCTGGTGAGCACTGCTGCTTTTACTGCTGCCAAGCTGACCACCTCATTGGGCAGTGTTCACAGCATACCATGAACAGCACTGCTGAGAGAGGGCACACCATTTCCTGCCTCTATCTGATTATGCATTCATGATACCAGTCATAATGGAACACTCAAATACCCTCTCTTTTCAAAGCTCTGATTGACTCCAGGGCTGCAGGCAACTTCATAAATGAAGCCTCACTGTCACCTTTTTTTAACTTATTGGCTTGTGGCTGACCATGTATTGACTAATTGATCCTGAAGCAGTGCAGGTTGAGGGGACTTTCTCGTCACTAGTCCCTGCAGCCCTTGAGCAACAGAAAATGACAAAGTTTTTTTTTACTAAACGTGACCTATAATATAACAGAGACCTATAATCTAATTTGTGTCCACAGTGGGGACAAGTGGGAATTTATTACCAATTATTACAAGTATTGTCATGCCATAGATCTTAAAAGCACCTTATCATTGCCTGATTATTAATGTGTTAGTGACATGCTTGAAATGTCAGTCCCTGCCACAGGGCAGCCATAAGCACATCACCTGGAGCCGGTCAGGCACCCTGAGGACATCTTTGAGTCTGGAGTGGGGGTCATCCTTACCCAGCGTTTCAAATTCAAATTCAATTCCATTAATATATTTTTTTACATGATTAAAAAAAACATTATTAAGCATTGCAAATGTATATGTCTTTTGTGAAAAAATGTGCATAATTTGTCCTACAATGGACAGGTATCCTATCCAGGGTGTTTTCCTGTATTGGAGCAAATTCTTCTGCACTGAGATTCTGATCAGGATAAAGCAGTTATTATGGATAAAAATGCATGAATGAATTAAAATGAACCTTGAAACAAATCTCAGTTATGAAAGCTTTTCATGTCAATAATTTTTTTTTTCTATTATTTTTCTAGATGGTTGTGATTTGTTGTGTTGCAGTTTTCCTTTGGCAGCCAAAGGAAAACTGCAACACAACAAATCACAACCATCTAGAAAAATAATAGAAAAAAAAATTATTGACATGAAATATGATAGAAGTGGGACAAAAATTGCTTTGTCCCAAAACAATTATTTAGTAATCAAAGTTTGGCTACTAAATAATTGCTTTGTGACAATCCCATAATAGATCCCATATGGGACAATCCCATAATCCCATATATTTGGGACAATATAATAGAAGTGGGATTGTCCCAAAGCAATTATTTAGTAGCGAAACTTTGGCTACTAAATAATTGCTTTGGGACAATCCCACTTCTATTATATTTCATGTTACTATGCATGAAAGTCAGAATTCCAACTTATGTGCTACTCTCGGCAAAGTCTACTGCCTATGTAGAATAGAAACACCACTAGTTAAAAATAGAGATGAAGATTCCCTCACTCATGCCAATTTATAACTGTCGGCTAATGAATAAAACAAGTTTAACTGCGCCTTTAAGGGGGATGCAGGAGGGGTAACCAAATCGCCTTATATCTGTTTTAGAAGTATTTAAAAATCATTTATGCTGCCGGAAGAAATGACACTAAGGTTATGAATACCTGCGTACACAGTCACTGACTGCAGTTCTTTATGTTTAGTACATGGAGACAGCGTCGTTATAATTGGTCGAAATCGCTTTGAAGTGGCTTTTACTCTGGACGGTGTCTTCAAAGCCCCTTTAAGAAGTTGAAGCACAGTGCAAGCGACGCCTTGAGAGTTCTGACTTTTTGTTGTTATTTGTTTGTTTATTCCGTTTATTTGAACTATGGCTGAGACATCGAAAGGGGTCAACGCCGGGAAATTGGCTAGTAATGTACAGAAAAGAATAAACCGAGCACAGGAAAAGGTAAGAGAATGAAAAACTCCTTGCGTTCTTATAGATATAGATATAGATATAGATATAGTGCTTTTCTATTCAAGGGGCCATGAACATAACAAGAGGAAGAGCTCATGAATTAAACTCATCCCATCTACTTACTTCACTTCACCTAGTGTCCTCTTGGATTATCGCTTTTAGGTCAAGTTATTTCTCAAACTGTTCTGATGGTATATACTGTAGTGATTTACCTCCTCAGGCTGTGGGGCTATTTATCTCTTATGGGAAATTTCATTTGAAAACTTTACTAGTGACATTCAATTTTGTATTGTCCTGGGCCTTGTAAGATTTTTATAAAAGTATACATTTCAGGATTCTTGTTACCCAGGAAGATTTATTTATTTATTTATTTATTTTTCCTCAAAAACTGTCATTTAATTTTGTGTATATTAGTTGAAACAGTTTTAAACATTAGTTTAATGAGGAGATAGTAGTGTTTTAATTAGTAGTAACTGAACATTTTAGGTCAGAAAATTTAAATACTCAAAGTTAATATAATTTCGATTCAGGTTTGCCTAGAACAAGCTATTCTTTGCAAACACCTGAAATAATGTACCTGAATATTTCCTGTAAATATTATGTAGACAGTGGTGTAGCGAGGGCCATGAATTTCACATTTGAAACTATTATTAAAATATTTTCCAGTTCCAAATGGTGAGTTACAGTATGTATAATTTTTAGCAGAACATAGGATATTAGTGTATATATATATATATATATATATACGTATTTATATATATATATATACATATATATATATATATATATATATATATATATATATACGTGTATATATATATATATATATATATATATATATATATATATATACACGTATATATATATATATATATATATATATATATATATATATATATATATATATGAATATTTTAATAATAACACTGTCAAATAACTTGTTTTCTGTTATAGTAAGCAATGGCAATGATGTTAAAAATTGTATATTTTAGAAGTCATGAAGGTATTTTATTTGATTGTTAATTATGATTAACAATAAAAATTAATAATCTGACATCAACATTAAATACCATCAGTGCCTCGTACTTATTAATTTATTACTACAGCTCACATGGTGACTATATGTAGTCTATTTCCTCACACCAGCCCCCACCCCAAAATAATGTCTGGTCTATGCTACTGCACATTGCTGTAAGATAATCATAAATCCTGCCTCAAGTTATTTTTTTCAAGGATATAAAATCTTATAAATTTGTGAGCCTTTATATGTCAGATGAGCTTTTGTTTCTTATTTAGATAATTATAAGGGAGCACTTACTCATGACCATAATTCACAGCACAAATGCCAGTTCTAAATACTGCCCACCACTCCCAGTGAACAGACCTCATGTCAATCAAAATGTTTCCCAGTATACACCCACACACCTGTCCTGTCCCAAAATGTCTTTGGAAGATCATGAATATAGGCTATGAATAGCACATAGGCATCCCTGACAGCTGTGTAAATGTGTGGGGATTTTTTTTTGGATCAAGTGAGGCTGGACATATTTTTAGATCTGCAGATCAACAGGTCCTATTAGATTAAGTCTCTGATACATTTAAAATTATGAATACATACGTTTTGTTTTAGCTAAGATAAGTTTTAAGCTCTTCAAAATCTAAGACTAAGCATCTCCCCAAACCTAAGACTTGTCAGGAATATTGATATTAGTGACTTGATTCACTTTAAAACTGATGGTGTGTGCTTGTTGGTCATATAAAGTGGAGGGAGGTAATGAGCAAACCTTAGCAAGCCAATGCAATTCCACAGGTAAACTGATGAGGTGAATTTGAAGAACATAGAAGCCTTTATTATCGCCACATATACATTACAGCACAGTGGAATTCTTTTTCTTCACATACCCCAAATGTGGAGGTTGTGGTCAGAGTGCAGGGTCAGCCATGATACAGCGCGCCTGGAGCAGGGATTGAGGGTAATATAAGACAGTTGCTGGTAAGTTGCAAGAAGCTAGGAAGCAGAAGCAGTCAATCATTGGTATCTCAGGAGTAGCGTCTGTACATCAAGAGTTTTAGGCATGCTTGTGATCATGTAACAAGAACAATGTACAATGTGTGCAGAGTGCTGGCAGGGACTCATTTATGATTAGCGCAGGACTAGCTATAACAGTGTACCAAAAAAGGAAGTTAGCAGGTGATACAGTACGTGTATGATGGCGTCCTGAAGCGGCCAGCCACTCCTAGTTCACAAAAACGGTCTATGCCCATGAACACTCCTGATCTGCCCTGTACCTAAGAAAAACTGTTCATAAATGGCTTCCTAAACTAAACAAATACATTTTCAACCTTGACTTGCAGCACTGAGAATTTGCCTGAGTCCCAAACAGTGCTTTGTAGGAAAAAGCCTTTACTATGTACTCTACCTATAACTATGAGGTATTGTGGCTATAGACTATACTGTGCTTCATCAGCAGCTGAATTTAATAATCAATGCAAAATTTGACCATGTTTCTATTAAACATAGTACAGTACATTTCAAGATAGCAGCACTATTTTTCTATTAAACATAGTACAGTACATTTCAAGATAGCAGCATCTATTTTTGATGTTATGTATGTTTCAGCATAAATTTATAATGGTGAAGTAAATTTGGCTAAATTAAATGATTGAATTTTTTCATTTATTGAAGTATAATATTTTTTTACACCAGTTAGTGTTTAAAAAAGCTCAATTAAAAGTTACTTATTCATTATTGAATTAATTGCCACATATTCTAATAATCTAATCATTATATTAGTTGATTAACAAAATCATTGTGAGTAGCAACCCTAGTCAGTAATAGCAAATATTTACTAAAATTCCCCGGGTTTTATTAGAATTTAGTGGCTCCTGAAACTACAGCAACAAATTTAAAGACCCATAAAGTATTTTTTTTAAATATTAAAGATAAAGTTTTTTTTTTATTCTTCAGAGCTTAGAGTATGAGCACAATATTATTTAGTTACAGTCCTGCACAAATTAATGGACATATCTTGCACTGATGGTAAAAGCAATGGGTCATGAGCTGGATGTGCCTGGTATGATTTCTAGATGATGCAGAAGCTTGGGAAGGCTGATGAAACCAAAGATGCAGAATTTGCAGAGATTGTGGCTAACTTTAGCAAGCAGATGGTAAGACTATTGTTCATTTTCTTGATGGCCTACTATTTAATTCTTTATTTATGTCTTTAGCTATAACCTGAACATTATCTGAATAGTACATCTGAATATATTTGATTGTTTACTGTCTTATTTAAATTTGTGTAGTGGTAGAAATTATTATTAAATATTCCAGCATTTTTGTAGATACATGTATAGTATACTATACTTCTTAGGACATCCCCCCCATTAAATAACGTGATGCTAATTCTACTGAGATTTGTGTTTAACATGACCTTTAATTTGGGTTGTGATGTATATGCTCTTACAGGCAGAAGGCACTAAATTGCAGAAAGATCTCCGAGCATACCTAGAAGCAGTCAAAAGTAAGTTTTTTGGAATTTTTTTAAACTTGTTTTATGCTGCATGTCTGCAAAATTAAATTCCCATCTCACCTGACAATATTATTAAAAATGATTTATTCTTTATTTGTTTTGGTTTTACTTGTTATTTACACTAACATTAATTATGACATTATAGTGTAGTTTGATGTTGAATTGATAATTAATCTTTTTAACCTGATTTATTTATCACTGATTTTAATGTAGTTACATTTCAATAAACCCATGATTTTCCATACATTCTTGAACATATTTTTAAATTTTAAGACAAAAAGAAATTTAAATCTTTATAATTTTTTTTTATCTACTCCAGCTGGTGAGTATAATGAGTGAATATGCCTGCTTTACCTGTTTTTTAATTAACTTAATTCCAGCCATCCATTTCCTCAACAATTTGAAACTGCAAGTACTTATTTGAAACTGCATAATAAATTATCTAACTTTATCTAAACGGTGGACTTCACTGAATTTTGCAGTTCTACTATTTCAGTCTTTGGGTCTAACATTTCTTTAAACATTAAAATGGTGTTTAAGCAATAAATCTATCCAGAATCGCTGGGGCTGGATAAAAGACCAGCATGAAAAACATAAGCCAGGTTTTGTCTTAAGTCTCCACCTCTGTTAAGAGAAAAAATTTTCACCTGGGCATTTGATGACCTCCACTCCTCTCTCAAATCATCTGTCTAAAAAGTGCAGCGTATCCTGCTCAAATGTGCGTCCTATGTCCTTCAGATACAGGAACACCACTGATTCCAGTCCTGAGGTCTTGTTTCTTATGTGTTTACATCCTCCTATGTAGAGGTTGTTATGTCTACAATTTAGAGCTCTGAACACTCTTCACTGCACTTAACCGCGTAAATTTATATTGCTCTTCTTGTGTTTTGGTGCCCGGTCTCTGTCTTTGGTGGACAATCCTCTGTCTTTGTTGGTTATTAACTTTAAAGTGAACATAAGATTTTTGAAAAAAAAAAAACTTATGAAAGTTTCTTGGATACTCTGCCATGTAAGTGATGACAAGGTTTTATGTTGGTTCTGGGTCTCAGTTTAGTCTGCTGTCTATGAAGCAAGAAGCTGTCTTGTTAAAAGCCCTATTAGTATGTCTTAAGGGCCTTGAGGGCTGCCTTCAGATGATTTGCTTTCTTTTACGTGGAGGTGGGGATGCTTTCTGCTCTGTGGCTCAGTGACCTGATGACTCCGTTTTGTGTTACAAGCATTACAATACATTACAATAGTCCCACCTAGAGGTACAGTAACAAAAGCATGAAATAATTTTTCTGCATCATTTTGTGACATTACATTTCTTATCTTAAGATAACCCGGAAGTTATGAGAGACTGGAGTCAATAATCACCCCAAGGTCTTTTACTGCTGGACATGATGAAATAGAAAGATCATCCAGTTATTCTGTAATCAGAAAGCTTACTTCTGGCTGCCGGTGGTCCTAATAAAAGCAGTTCTGTCTTGGCAGGAGTAAAGCAGGAGGAAGTTATTAAGCATCCACTGTCTAATGTCCTTTTACACATTTTTCAATCTTTTTAAGCTGGTGTCTCTAAGATGGTGTCTCTTGACTTGACTTAGCTGTGTGTCAACCACATAACAATGGAAGCTAATACCATGTTTAGGAAAATTGCAGCAAGGTGTAGCATTTATAGGGAGCAAAGCAGTGAGCAGAACCTTGTGGAACAAATAATCCTTTCTATGCTTAGAGAAGTCTCCATTAAGATCTACGAACTGAGAAATCTCAGTCGAATAAGACCTGAGCCAGGAGAGGTCTGTAACCTTTAGCAACAACAGCATTTTCTAGCCTATCAAGAAGAATAGAATAGTAAATGGTGTCAAAAGCTGCACTAAGATCATGTAACACCCACAAGTAGACCCAACCCTGGTTAGAGGCCAGTAGCAGGTTATTTAGCTTTAACCAGTGCCGTCTCTGTGCTACTGTATGATGAGGCCTAAATCCTGACTGATTTCCTGACAAATCCTACATTTCAGGAATTAATTCCTATGTAGGTATGAGCATAAGTGCTGTGCTACAACCTTTTTTAGGATCTTGGAGATAAAGGGGAGGTTTGATATTGGCCTATAGTTCAAGGTCAGGTCAGGTAATCAGAGGTTTGACAACTGTTAGTTTAAAAGATAGCCAGAGCTAGGGGAAGAATTAATTATTTTAAGAAGGAGTTCAGTAACTACTGCTATTATCTACTTAAAAAAACAGAGGTAAGGGATCCAGTATGCAGGTTGATAACCTTGAAGAAGGAATCAGTGAAATTAAGTCAGTCTCTCAAAGGGGAGTAAAACTAGTCTAAGGGAGTGCTGATGAGAAAGAGTGATATTAATTAGAGCATTATCAAATTGTTTGGTATTTAATCAATGGACTGAATTTTCTGCCTGATATTATAAATTTTTTCTATTGAAAAAATTCTATTCAATTAGATTGTGTGCTCTTTTTTTTTTTTTTTTTTTTTTTTTTTTTTTACAGTGTTTTTAGTCCTAGTTCATTTTGCTACAGTATTAGATAAAGATTTTGGATTATTTTTATCTTCAATTAGGCTGAAGAGATACACTGATCTAGCACCACTAAGATATTTTTTGTAGCACAGATGGCTCTCCTTAAATGCAAAATGAAATATTGATAATTTAGTTTGAAGCCAATAGGGTTGAAATGATTCCTCGAGTAACTCGAGTAATTTGAATGCAAAAAATCTTCAAGGCAACAATATGATGAATCAGCTATTCTTGCTGACTTCTGTGTGTTACTGGCTATGTTAACTTAAGGTAACATGATGCATGAAAGAAATGTAAACCTTGTTTTATAATCACACCAATACAGATCTATAGACTTAAAAGGAGCTTAACAAAATACAGTAAAGAAATAATACACAGTAAGCTCACCTAACAGTACAAGTTCAATGCTACAACATCTGTACTTATATTTAAACCTGTACTTGTGCTTTGAGACCAAAAATGTGCATAAACTTAATTTAATAAATTTTATATATATAAAAAAATCATATCAGAATAATTTTTTTTTGTTGCATAAATCTGTTAACTTTAGTTCTAATCAAAAATAATAAAACATTTTTTGTGACATCACAAATTTGCATAAAAATACACACAAAATGACTTTAATAATAAAAAATGGTGAACTGGACTTTTTTTTAAATTAATAGATTAGATATTATTAGTCTTGGATAGGTCAAAGATTACTAACAACATTGGCTTTTATGCATTGTTAGTTTTTGTGCAGCCTCAGATTTTATTATTTTTTGTTTTTCATTTACTTTTCGCGGACCCATTGGCTGCCATTATAAACGTTTTTTCATAAAAAAAAAACATGCATTCTTGCTTGTTTATGGTTCCCTCAGCTGGGAAGAGGTAAAATTTGTCATTTTTACTGTTGACCAAAAGGTGGTGCTATTACTCTATTTCACAGGTCATGTGTTTGTGTGTGCCAATGTTATTAGTCATCTTTGACATATCCAAGAATGTAATAAAAGGTAATATATATATATATTACCTTTTATTACATTCTTGGATATGTCATATTCTTACATTACATTCTTGGATATGTCAAAGATGACTAATAACATTGGCTTCTATGCACACACAAACACATGCACACTATAGTATGCTGAGATAATCCATAGAACTCAATGTACAAATGTTTTTTTATATATAAAAAAGGTAATATATATATATATTTCACTTTTTTAATATGAAAAATGACATTTTTTTAAAGGTAGAGTGACTAGAAGGAAGTGAGTAAAAAGGCACCTGACTGTGAATCATTATTTATGTGATTTTGTTTGTTTGTTTGTTTGTGTTTTATTCTTATTTGTTGTCATTATGGGGTATTGTTTGTAGAAAAACTGTGACAATATGAGGAACGAACCTTGAAATTCTGTACGCATTATTGTTTTAATGTGATTCTTTTCTGTCAAAGCCTACACATGTGGTGATGTAAGGAAATAAGCACAAAACCAAACACAGCAGCAGTTCAAAGCCACTAAAAAAGAAAAATGCAACAAATGAAAACCGAAGTACAAAATTATTGATGAAATATAAATGTTGTAATCTAAACCTACTTTGCAGACGTTTTTCTGTTTTAGTCTGTTAGATGGTTGAGGGTTTATTTAAAACAGGCACACAATTCAATATTTGTTGGCAAAATTCTGAATTCATGCAACAAGATAAAACATTCAAACCCAGAATAGCAAGATAAACAACAAAGGCTTAATAAGTAAAAAAAAAAAAGAATACACTGAGCATTACACCCAAGGTCAGGTTTTTTAATCCACCAACTACTTGGTTAAAGGTTTTAAATACACAGACTGTTGGAAAAGTGGTTTATATATTAATCACAGAACCACACCCCTAAACATATTAAATAAATAAAAAAAACATCACACAAATAGAGTTGTAAGTCTTTTTTACTAAGATAATAAAAATACTTTACAGTGTCCTGAAGACAAACAGATGGGCAAGGTCCTTACTACATGGACATACTAACATATCTTGTTTAGCTTCTGAGCCTTTTGTTCAGTTTTATCAGAGGCTGATTTATAGTCCACAGAGTCTATCTGGCTTCTTTTAGATGTGAACACAATCGTGTAAAATGTATGAGATCTCAATCTTTTGCATGCCAGTGCTGCAGATGAAGTTACACCTACTGTAGGTAAATTTTCTGATGAACAATCTGTGGTGGTTGCAACAAATTTTACTTTAGCCAATTCTACAATTATAGATTTCTTTAGGTCATCAGCAGCATCACAGATTCTGCTATGGACAGTGGATCTGGAGATGACTTTAGCTTGCGCTTGCAGAGTTGAAATCAGCTATTTGGCTGTTCTACCACTGCAAATGGCTGTAGACATTTACATATGAAATTGATAACAAGCGTGTTGACTGCTAAATCCTATCTGGTAACTTGGCTTGTTGTTTGGTGTCTTGGTATGGCCATGGGCTTCCGGTGACAACATGCTGCTGTTCAGATGTCATGGTACTTATCGATCTTAAATGGATGTTTCCTATGGAAAAAATCACAGAGGAATTATACAAGTGAACTTATGGGTTAATCAGCTTTTGTATACTTTGCTTTCCATTCATTACATCACACTTACAATAAGGCAAAAACATGATTCCTTACTAATATACAGTACATACGACATGAAACTATAAGCATTGAAATAAGAACAAATAAACAAATTAGCATGGATACATGTTCTTGTGATTTGTGTAATGATTATCATAACAATAGAGCACTGCTGTTATTTTATAAAAGCACAATGTTTTGTTATTATTGTGAGTATACACAAAGACCATAGAAATATACACAAATAAAAATAGACCAGTAACAGTTTCAAATGATGTATTTCTCCTATATTTTTGAACAAAGATTATGAGGTATACTCAGTTCTTGTCTACTTCATTTGAAAAACTACAGCAAAAAATCACTTGAAAACTAGAAGGAGTTACTCTTGATAAATTTTTGTCTAAGCATAAACAGGAAAACAGAATGTTGGCTTCTACAAAGCCAACATAATGATGGGGAAACTTTGCTATTAATCTAATCGTGCTATCTGATGAACTGAACCATCAGCATGCGGTCACATTTCCTCCCACTAAAAGTTAACAGTTCGGTGTGGCCAGTGACACATAATGACGCATCCGCTTTGTCAGTCATTTCTGCATTCTTTAGATTCATTATCGTTGCTGTTATGAATCTCCATGTGTCTCAAGCCTTCAGTCAATAACGTCTTCACTGTATGATCATGGTCAGCTCACGTACATCTGTGGAGTTTTGTTTTTCGGTGCAAATACAAGGCTTTTTATTGGTCAGTTAAAATTAGATATTTTTATTGGCTACCGAAATGCCGGGCAGTGGTTGAAAAATTAATTGACATTGCAGGAGTACTCAGTAACTTATTGTGATTTTAAAAATAACGAAAGTAATTACTTAGCCTAATTGGTATTTAAGTACAAGTAAAATTACAGACTTAATAAAATAAAAATAATGTACTTAATTACAGTAATATGAAAATGTACTTAATTACAGTAATATGAGTTACCTCCACCACTGCTAATAGGAATAAACGATTATAATTGTTTTCATAGTTATAGCCTTTGCTACTACCTGTTTTAGCTAAAGATTTACCTTACTGTTTGTAAATCTGCTTCAGTGGTGCTCTTCTTCCTGGTTAACTTATAAATCTACATTAAAAAGTATTTTGTTATTGTGAGTGGTGTGCTGATCTAGCAGCAATAATTGCCTTCCATAGTTAGACATCTCTGTGCAACACTTACTAATATGTTTCATTTCTGAGTCATGACACGGATATTTGTTAGATAGAAATGTAAAACCTGGCTAGAGATATACAGTAATGGCCTATATTGTGGCTAGTTGCTGTACTTTGGGTCTGGTGTGAATTCTAGATCTAGAGAAATGTGACGTGACGTGACATACGGCTAAGTACGGTGACCCATACTCACATACTCAGAATTCGTTCTCTGCATTTAACCCATCCAAAGTGCACACACACAGCAGTGAACACACACCCGGAGCAGTGGGCAGCCATTTATGCTGTGGCGCCCGGGGAGCAGTTGGGTGGTTCGGTGCCTTGCTCAAGGGCACCTCAGTCGTGGCCGGCCCAAGACTCGAACCCACAACCTTAGGATTACGAGTCAGACTCTCTAACCATTAGGCCACGACTTGCCCAAATGTTGTGCATCAGTCACTACAGTGTGTTTCAATCTGTGGGTTAAATGAAATTTGGCCCAACAGCCTTGAGTTTGACACTTTATAAGCAGCCAGAGCTTTCTAAAGTTTCTGAGTTTGAACACTTGTGTTTTTATACATCCCATTCCAGATTTAGTTCCTGAATTTTTTTGTCTGTCTGGCTCTGTCTCTGCTCCCACCATCACTCTTAACTTTGAGTAAAGGAGTTTTAATTTATTTGAACCAGTTTATAAATAATATTTTTTTTATAATGAATTAAAATATACTTTGTATATACCTGTGTCTCTCCTCAGCAATGAATGATTGCTCAAAGCGCCTACAATGCTGCCTAGTAGATGTGTATGAGCCAGACTGGATTGGGAAGGACGAAATGGACACCATATCTGAGGTGTGTAAACATGTCGCCACCAAGTTTTGGAAAAAAGGATCTGTTTTTTTAAAGGCAAATGTTACAATTCAAAATTTTTAAGTTTTTCATGCATAGCATTTTTAGAAGCAGAAGTCAATAGAACTATTAATGTTGCATTTCAGCATAAACCTGTTTTGATGGTACTCCCTCCTTGAAGGAAATAAAAAAGACGAATAATATTCTGTAGGTAATATCTTAGTCTGTAGGTCCTTTATTTTAGTATACTTGCTGTTTTAGCCAACACCATAGTCCTCTACATTGCCTAAATTATGTGTACATCTGAATTTCACTCCCATATGTGGGCCAACCTAAAACTACTGCCACAAATGTAGGCTATTGTATACAAGACCTTAACTGGAACTAAGGGGCCTAGCCAAACTTTGTTCCAGGATCTGGATTTAAATTAAATCCATGAAGACATGGTTTGCCAAAGTCAGGGTAGAAATCTGACCTGAAAGTGTCCTGACCGCAAACGCACTCTAAAATTTTGTATGAATTGTGCTAGGACTTATGCAGATATTAGTGCTCAACCTTGCTAATGCTCTTTTGGCTGAATGAGCATAAATACCTACAGCCACAAAAATCTTTTGGACAGCCTGCTCGAAGGATTAGAGGTATTTATAATAGGAAAGGAGGGATTAAGTCATATAATATGTGTAATTTTTACGTATCCATATGTTTGGCCAAAGAGTGTATCTCTCCTGTGGTTGTGGTTGTAGGAATTGCAGTGTGGAGTCAATGTTTTTATCCCTTTTGTTTTGCAGGAAACAGATGTTCTGTGCGGAGATTTCCATCAGAAGCTTGTGGACAGTGCACTCAGCTCAATGGATGCCTACATGACCCAGTTTCCTGAAATTAAGGTTGACTATGGAACAAATTATTGGAATGTGATTGCTTTACAAAATATCAGTATGAGATGAGATGATAAGCATATAGTGTCATTTTAAATATGCTACAAGACAGATTAATATATCAAAGATTTCAGCTGTTAGCTAACTAAGCAGTGGATGCATCAAAAGTGCAAAATTACTAAACTTTGCCGATCTTTAATTTGGTGCACCATTAATCCTGACCAAACCTCTGTTAGCAGTAAACTTATAAGGAACTTCCAACATGCATCACAGTTGCCTGCAGAAACCCATTATTCTACCACTCTCCAGCCCTTAGGTGAACAACTTGCTTCCTGTTACAGCCAGATATTTTAAATATTGACTCCTTAGTACTGGGTACCTGCTGCAATTTTTGCACCTAACTCAAACCTTATGTTTTCATGCATAGTTTGTGGTCTAACATGGGTGGTCAGTAGTGTCATAATATATCATTTCATTGTGACTAAAAGTGGTTCCTCATTATTTAGGATGCACTTTTTGACCCCCCTTTTGGTCAACAATTCTTCCATGATTGCCAATAACCCTGACTGAGTAGTATCTTAAATATGAAGGGGCCGTTGCAGCCTTTTTTAATTGTATACTCCTACAAAGTGGAATAAAATAGTTGTTAAATGGAGTCATTTGTGGTGCTATCCACACTTTTACAATTTGGATACATGCATTCCATAATGCTCTCTCTCATTTTTGGCATTAGATAGATATAAGTATGTACAAATGGCATTTTAGAATTCTGTAATCTACATCCACAAGATCTATGATCTTCTGCCAAAAGTAAGAAGATTGTATTCTGTATACAGCACATGCACTGGCTCAAAAATAATTCTCTTTGCTTGCCTTTAAAATGACTGCTCATTAATCAACTGAAAAGATTTTTGGAGTTTTTCAAGCTTGTAGACAAGATCCCTTCATCTGCAGGCATTATAGGAACAATCTAAATAATCACAAGCACATCATAGATTACCTCTGTCCTAAATAATGAAAATCCTGTCAGGCTTCGTGGATATAAGCTTGATCTTTATTGCCACCCTTTGTCACCACAGGCACGCATCGCTAAACGTGACAGGAAGCTGGTGGATTTTGATAGTGCCAGACATCACTTTGCCTCTATACAGAAAAGTAAAAAGAAGGATGAGGCCAAAATTGCTAAGGTACCCTTGCATTCCATGTGTGGGGCGGAAGTCCATTATAGTATAATATATGATTATATATATAATATATATAATGTAACCAATTAATTGAAATAATCGAGTAACTGTGTGTATATGTAAATCTGTAGCTAACCTGAATTGATCTCAGATTTCAATTCTGGAAAAAATGTTTGGTAACAAAATTGCATGTCTTGCCTACTTTCGGTACTTCTTTCATTCTCTGAATATACACCGCTTGGCCCTGATGGAGAAAGCTGCTCCAGCAAGGGCTTCGGGAATAATCACATTGCATCAGATGTTTCAAACTAACTTTACAAGATGCCAGGTGACAGACCTAACACTTTTAACTCCCTATTAATTCTGTCTGCTTGACTCACAGTATTGGTATAAACTAAATTGCACGGATACACAGTAACTGTTCTGAAAGTACATATTAATTTGATGCCTTACTTCACATAAATGCTTTAATGTGAACATAACTGCAGTAATACAATTGTGTGTACTTGTATACTGTCAGGCAGAGGAAGAGATGGGAAAAGCCCAAAAGGTGTTTGAAGAGATCAATTATAACCTTCAAGAGGAGCTTCCATCTTTGTGGAACAGGTGTCATATAATTTCTCACTTTCCCATTCTGCTCCATAATGTGTGTGTGTGTGTGTGTGTGTGTGTGTGTGTGTGTGTGTGTGTGTGTGTGTGTGTGTATATATATATATATATATACATTCTATGGGTTTTATAAAGCATTTCATAGTAATATTGTTCAAACTAAAAAGTGTTAAAATAAAATACATAACAGGTCATGGCAGAAAAACACTTTCTAAATATAAGTTTGTTTATTTACAGTGTTTGTTTCTTAGGTTGGTGTCTTTAATCAACTTTTTTTCTGTATGATAAACCTCCAGCATTTGACAGCTATATGAACACAAAGGAGTAGATCTGGTTTCGTCCCCAGCATTTCTTGTTTGCTTCACATACAGCAATATGATTGTTGTGAAAACTACAATCAATATATTGTGCAGTCTGTCAATATATCGGGCAGTTTAATCCTGAACAATCACGTTCTAATTTGTGGATTTGAACACTAGTTAAATTGAGATTGGGTATTGACACTGAGCATACAGGTGAATGAAAATAATTCAGAAATGATTTCAGTAAGAACCTGGTTTATAATTAATTAATTATGTGTTGCACTCGCACTCATCAAATGTATAATTTCTGTACATTTATTTGTACACACACAGCGGTTGAGAGCTCCCTGGTGAATAAACTGGACTACGTCAAACTCTAGCGCGGTGCATGGCGCGAGTTTAGAGACTGTTGGCTCCATTAAGAGATTAAGGCATTTCATTTACTAGAAATGCAGCTTTGTGGGGTAAAGCTCATGTTGGTGGCTTCGAATGGTGAAAGAACTCTGTGCATGTCTCTTGTTACTGCTTATCGTTATTGGAGTTTTTAACAGTTAGATGCAAGCCATTTTATTTGCCACAGAAGTTCACCAATTTTTTTATTGTCAGAGTGTACATTCCCCCCAGCGCTAATGCAAAGAAGGCACTTTGTGAACTCTGTGGGCCTATTGGTGATCTTCAGAATGCTTACATCAAAGGACTGTTTATTGTTGCTAGAGTGCTATTCGGTGCTCCCTAAATTACATCAGCATTTGGACTTATTTCAGTGAACAAGGGCAAACACGCTGGGTCTTGTTTATAAAAAAATCCCTGGCGTGCATCACACCCCACCCCTACCTTGACTACTCAGATGACTTTACTGTTATTCTTATTCCAGCCTATACACCGCTTGTCAGACGCTCTAAACTGGTACTGAAGCAGGTGAAATCCTGGCTGTCAGGACTGTTTTTAGTGCACTGATGGGAACAAGTGAAGGGACCAGTGGCAATTTCACCAACTTTGATTAGTACACATCAGTGACAAAAACCCACCAATTCAGTATCTCAAAAAATTTGACCAATAAAAAGATTTTTTAGTGAATTGTTGGCCCTCTGGAAAGTACGTTCATTTAATGCATATGTACTCAATAATTGGTAGGGGCTCCTTTTGCTTTAATTACTGCCTCAATTCGGTGTGACATGGAGGTGATCCATGACACTGGGGCACTGCTGAGGGGGTATGGAAGCCCAGGTTTCTTTGACAGTGGCCTTTAGCTCATCTGCATTTTCAGGTCTTGTGAGTTTGCTGGCCAGTCAAGCACAACAATACCTTGGTCATTTAACCAACTTTTGGTGCTTTTGGCAGTGTGGGCAGGTGCCAAATCCTGCTGGAAAATGAAATCAGCAAAAAAACTTTAAAAAGCTGGTCAGCAGAAGGAAGCATGAAGTGCTCTAGAATTTCTTAGTAAACGGGTGCAGCGACTTCGGTTTTCAAAAAACATAGTGGACCAACACCAGCAGATGACATTGCACCCCAAATCATCACAGACTGTGGAAACTTAACACTGGACTTCAAGCAACATGGGCTATGATCTGCTCCAACCTTCCTCCAGACTGTAGGACCTTGGTTTCCAAACGAAATACAAAACTTGCTATCATCTAAAAAGAGGACCGGTTCTTTTTCTCCTTAGCCCAGCTAAGTGCCTCTGACATTGTTTGTGGTTCAGGAGTGGCTTAACAAGAGGAATACCACAAGTATAGCCAAATTCCTTTACACGTCTGTGTGGTGGCTCTTGATGCCTTGACCCCAAATTCTTCACACAAATTCTTGAATTGATTTTGCTTGTCAAGCCTCTCAAGGCTGCGGTTCTCTCGGTTGGTTGTGTTTTTTTTTTTCTTCCACACTTTTTTCCCCCACTTTGTTAACATGCTTGGATACAGCACTCTGTGAACAGCCAGCTTCTTTGGCAATGAATATTTGTGGCATACCTTCTTTGTTAAGGGTGTCAATGTCTTCCCCATGATTGTGTAGCCTAGTGAAATGAGAGACCATTTTGTTGGCTCAGGAAACCTTTGCAGGTGTTTTGAGTTGATTAGCTGATTGGCATGTCACCATATTCAATTTTTTGAGATAGTGAATTGGTGGGTTTTTGATAAATGTGAGACAAAATCATCACAATTAAAAGTACTAAAGATTTAAACTACTTTAGTCTGTGTCTACTGAATTTGTATAATACACGAGTTTCACTATTTGAGTTTAATTACTGAAATAAATGAACTTTTCCACGACATTCTAATTTATTGAGATGCACTTATATTTATTTAGATTTCTTGTCTTTCTTTGTTTGCTTTCACCATACCTTTAGGGGGGAAAACAGGTAGATAAGCTGTGAAAGGCAACAAAACGTGTGATTGAATGAATGAAAAGCTATGGTTTTTGTCTCTTTTTGTGTGTACACATAACTCAGATTCGGTTTTTCTTTTTACTCCTCAGACGTGTTGGTTTCTATTCGACCACCTTTCAGAGTTTAGCCAGGGTGGAGGAGAATTTCCACGGCGAGATGGCCAAAGTGAGCACTCTGCTAGCATTCATCTATTTATATCAATATATCAAAATAGTGAATATAAAAATATAAAAAATATATTAAAAAATTAACTGTGTAATATGTTTTAGAATAAATCTCTGTTTTATTCCCAGCTGAATCTCCGTCTGTGTGATATTATGACCAAACTTGTGGAACATCAACAGACTAAGTAAGTGTTTATTGTGCTTTGGACTTTGGTGTTTTAGCTCTAGCATGTTCCTTTGTCTATTATATACTTCATATTAAAACTGAGAAGTTACAGAGAAGTGGTAATTACACTTTAGCAGTGTTGACAGTGTGTGTGCGTGTGTGTGTGTGTGTGTGTGTGTGTGTGTGTGTGTGTGTGTGTGTGTGTGTGTGTAGTAATTTGGCTAAGAAAATATTGTTCAAAGTGTATGTTGTTGCACAAACTCCACCCCATTTACCCAAAACATATTCTACACTTGTTACCTTGTCCTCTGTGTGATTTTGCAGGAAATTTACAGGAACTTTAATAACTACATTGATTTTACATCTTCTTGCAGTGAATTAGCAGCCAACCATAATGTCACAGCGGAGTCTGGGTCTGACGTAACTAAACAAGCATCTAAGGTACTGTTCTACTGAAATACATTTGTAAACAAAAAAGGGACAGAGAAAGGAGTACAGTAGAAAGAATGAGGCACCTGTTCTTCATAGAGTTCATATTTGAGCTCTTTTAAATTGGTGAAATTATGATTTCCACCAATGTGCTACATATAAATGTACCAAGGCATCACACTACTGTCATTTTAGAACACTTACTGTACATTCTGTAGTACAATCTGAATCACAACCACAACAAAGAATAATACATATACACAGGGTGTTTTAGTTTACACTGAAATTTTGAAACATTTTGGTTTATGGAATAAAGCTAACCATGTAATTTGTAACTCTTTGTCATCTTTAGTACCTGCATGTGTATATTTTGGGTGGCATGCTTGTGTGTGTGGAGGCTCAGCCTAGACCAGGGTGACTGGTCCACCCAGCCCACCATATCTTCTTCAGTTGAAGTGGTCCGACAGGACAACATAGCATGAAGATACAGTGATGCCTGATTTAAAAGTTACTGATCTGATACAGGTCAGCAGTGCCTCTTACTTCTGTTAGATCTCTCTCTCATTTTAGACCTTCACCAGCTCAGCTCGTCCCTTCACCATGCCTGTCCGTTCATGAGTCCACCGTATATGTCTTTCACCCACCATTATTTAAAATATATATATAGAAACTTGACAAGTTTGCACTGTTCAAGTATTTTTTTTAATTTGTAGATATGTAGAGAAGCAGGGAAATTTAAAGGAGCTGTAATGTTTACAAAAAATATGGGTAGTTCTCGCAATGCTCAGAACAATTCCATAAACCTATTCAACAGATCTACACCAAGCACAGTGCTAGTTCTGCAAGTAATAATGGTTTGCAATGACATCCCAAGAATGAGTGTTTAACACATTCCTTTTTTAAGACCTTACCACAATGGTACATGGTGACTAGATGATGAAATGGTTTTAAATATAAACTGCCTTTGATGGTTTGTGCCTAAAACATTTTAGCCAATAATCTCAGCCACTTATTTTGTTCATAGAAAAAGTTAAATATATACTAAACATCATTCAATTAAACATCCTAAACTTTGAGCTAAGCCTTTTGTTCCTCTTTGTCTGTGGTACTTGGAGTTTAGCCAAATCCAAATGTCAAACATATGTTGGGATTACAGGGCACAGGATGTTGAAAACATTCATATTGACATTATTGCATCATACAATTTCTGTAGATATTTCAGGTGTTCTGTCATGCTGCAAACTCTACCAAACCAGTTGGTTGGATTCAAATTAGTAACTGGAAAGGCCACTGAAGAACAATGAACTTATTGTCACGTTCATGAAACCAGTTTGAGATGACTTTGTGACATTATCTGTATGCTGGAATTAGCAGGACAGAATACATGGCCACATGGCCTGAGTAGCCGAGGTTGGCGACGGGGCTCCCGATGATGTTTAAGTAAACAAGATCCAGCACGATCACCCTTTTCACTGAAATGTCCACCTGCTTATGACATTTGCGTGGTTGAAATCTCTGGGCACAATCAACAATCTGTCAAGTGAACATTCTGCGGTTCTTTACTATCTTCACAAGGTGCCTTCTACGTATTATTACTGTAGAGAATGTATACAGTAACTATGAAAGTATTGGACAATGCCTTTGGCAAATAAAATGGTCAATGTTATCTAACAGTCACATACTCGATCAGCGATGAGCAATAATCAAAAACAAGCATTGAGATCTTGAACCATTCTGTGTTGATGTAAACACCACTGCAAGACTTACTGTAGAGAGCTGCGTTTCTTTTAGCATGGAAAAAAGGTGAGCCTGTATCGCTGAATGGCAGCATCCAGGATGTCAGTAAGCCATGTCTTTGTGAAAACAAAGCAAAATCATTCTCTAAACTCACACCACATAGTCTGCTGTAGTTGGATGTAATCCAATTTATTGTCGAGGGATCATACATTGGAGAGCAGTCATCATCCAGGCTGGACACAGAGCAACATCATCAGTGGACCAAATGGGGGGGTGACCTCCTCAGCAGAGCAAGGGGCACAGCCTTTGCTGGGCAGTAAAAAAAGAAGGTTATTAGTAATTAGCATTCTTCAAAAGGGCCTGTTCCATCACCTCATGCCCTAACACTGCCTTTATGCTGCTTGTTCTGTTGCATCCATAATATAGTAGAAAATTCTGTTATGAAGCATTGGAGGTTGTGAATACAAAAATGCAATGAAAAAGAGAAAGACAACATAAAAAATACAGATAAACTAAGACTGGAAATTGAGCCAAAATTAGCTAATGATAGGTAAGGCATGCATTCATTTTCATTTTTATAAAATTGAACATGAAAGTTATGCAAAATGCAAACAGTAACCATAATCTTACATGCATGCAAACACAGCCACGGACATAAGTATATAACATATAATGTTCCAACAACTAAAGGAATTGCCCTAAGGCCATCAGCATGTAAAAAATCAGGAAGTAAAGACTCTTGGCTCCAATGTAAGTGGCTGTTAATACCACTGAACTATGCTAGTGGGAAATATATTAGTCAGTATGTGCCAGACAGTGACCAGTATAAGAAAAAGAGACAGAGGTGCAAATTAACAAAAAATAACTTTAGCTAACTAACTAACTTATGATGCAAATCTTAGTTTATGGCAAGCGTTTATCAAGTTGCAAACTGCATTTCCAGCATACTGATGTGAATCTCCAGTCTTTATCTGATATCTCATTTCTTTGCATGCAATTCCTTATTCTTTATTTACTAGCACATTTCGTGATCTCCATTTTACTGAAGAGAAATAATACAGGGGTCTGTTTTTCCTGTTAGCATTAGTTATCTGTTCCTAAGATGCAGTTCTTAGTTTCTTCGATTTTTCTTCGAGTTTTTTCCCTAATTTTCCCATGGCCAATTCCTACCCATCAGCCAGCTCTCCCCTGTCACATGATATACTGCCAACCAGGGAGGTTCTTCCAAGTCATGTAAAGCCAGCTAACGTTATTTCATATCACTGCACATGCAACATCAGGAAAGTGGAAAGCAATATCCACCCACTTTTACATGCATGAGATCTCAGACTCCCATGAATGGCTACTGTCCCTATGATTAATAGGCCAGAAAGAGAAATGCCGCCACCCCCCCCCCCCATTTATAATATTTAATTTAAATAGGGCAAATATTATAACATCGAATTGTCTAGTCTTGCTTATTGTTGTGATTTTACAAGAAGCCTAACTATTCAAATCTAACCACTCAGTAACTCTTTATTTATTTGTTTGTTTGTTTGTTTGTTTTAATTTATGTATTTATTTATTTAGCTAATTTTGCTGTTTGTTGGGATCTTTATATGATTACCATTGTAATATAATTAAAAATGATAAAAGGGGATTATTTATGACACTGATGACCTAATAATACTGATAAAGATTTTCAAATGAAACTGAATAATTAAATTTGTAGCTATAATTAGACCTATTGGTACACTTAAAGCTTTAAAAAAATTTAAATGTGAAATAGCAAATGATCAACCTAGTACTTATGACACATGAAAGTAATTCTAATCAGTCATACTGCCAAATACTAGAAAAGCTCATTTTTCATTCGCAGACAGTTGCAGACACATTGGTAACCAACGGCAGGTCTAATATTGATCTTCCACCAGGAATTCTCTATAAGGTAAGACTCATTTGTTCAGACATTTGTTCTGCAGTGGCGATTTGGAGTAAATGAAAAATGTATCTTATTATCTTTGTGTATGCGCATAATGGCAGGTGAAAGTAATCCATGACTATGCAGCCACAGACAATGACGAGCTGGACCTCAAATCTGGGGACATTGTGCTTGTAATGCCCTTTGTCAGCCCTGATGAGCAGGTCAGTAATTGTTTTCATAGCAATACATTTCATAAACATTTAATGTTTTTAAGGCTAATGTAATTAGCCTTGTGTGATTAACTAGTACCTTTTGTGCCTTTCTTATTTTATGTTATCTGTGGATGTGTAGGATGACGGCTGGTTGCTAGGTGTGAAAGAGTCACACTGGTTTGAAAATAAAGACCTTACTGCTAAAGGTGTATTCCCTGAAAATTTTACCCTGAGATTGTAAACAGGGTGTCTATGCTATTTCTGTTTAAACCATTATCTTTATTTTGTTATTTGCTCACTTATATGTCCTGTTCTGTTTTTATTTTTGGTTTGGATAAATAAATCCATCCCCAGGTTTTGTTGTAAATTATTTCCTGCACTGTGATATAATGGCTGGAGGTAGAGTACATTATAAACATCCCATTTTACAGTAATCTTTGAATGTGACATTATTACAGTCCACACTTGCAATGTGGTGTGTACATTTTAACATTTCTCTTGTAATTGTGCATGTAATTGGCTTTAAGTTTGATTGTTATAATGAGCGAAATCAATATTTGGAACACTTGTGACTAGTTGACTAGTACTTTTCTGCCTAAGTTGTGATGTAAAGCATTACCTTTAGTACTTTGCTTATATTTTAGGATTCAGTTTCACTCTAACCACCAGGAGGGAGTGCTTGTCACCTGGTCATTTTCTTGTGCATATACAGTCATGTGAAAAAGTTAGGACACCACATTAAATATGAAGCTCTTTATTAAGAAATTTCAACTTGTCAATCTATATTTGTTTTAATTTGTACCATTAAATTAAAGCTATTATTTCCACCTTTAGCCGAAAATAACCTCAATTAGGTGTATCTTATAGCCATCTACCAGTTTCTGACATCAACTTTATGAAAGTTTTCACCCACTCGTCAATGCAGAATTCTTTCAGCTGTGTGATATTTCTTGCATGTCCGTTTCAGGTCAACAGACAGGATCCCAATAGGATTTAGAGTTGGGCTTTGACTTGGCCATTCCAAAATTCTCTGTTTTTTACTTTTCAGTGAATCCTAGTTGGATTAAATGGTATGTCTTTGTCATGTTGCCAGGTCCAGTTTGACTTTAGCTGCAATTTTTTGACAGATGGTCTCACCTGTTCCTCAAGCGCCTTCTGATAAAATGTAGAATTCATAGTGGATTCTATGATGATGCATCAAAGCATCCCCAAATCATAACACTTCCACCTCTATGTTTAACAGTTGGTATGAGGTTCTAAAATGCTGTATTTGGTTAATGTCAAACATGTCCTATGTTATGGCCTTCGAATAATTACATTTTAGACCCATGTCCAAAGCACATTATTCCAAACGTCTTTTTTCCTTTGTCTCTATGCTCTTTTGTGCACTTCAGTCTTGTTTCTTAGACAGCAAAGGTTTCCTCCTTGCACACCTTCCATGATAATTAAAGATATGCAGTCTCTTTCTGATTGTAGATTCATGTACTTTGACATAAACTGTAACAAGAGCTTGTTGCAGGTCCTGTTGTGATATTTTAGGGTTTTTGGAAAATTTTTAAAGCAAATTAAGAGCAAACCAAACTAAATATCTAAATATTCTTCAAAATGTTCTGTAACAATATTCTAATAATTTCACCTGATGTGATACACCTGTAAGTAATTTTATTCATTTTAAGTACAAATAAATGTGGTGCTTTCCTTAATTTTTCCTCACAAGACTTTTGATTTTTTTTTAATGATTTTAAAAAAGACCTTTCTTTGGTTTTATTTGTTTAATTATATTATTTGAATCATCCAATATTGTGAAAATGAATCCATCTACATTGTTAAAACCATAAAAAAACCACAGGCTTTTGTGGGGTGTCTTAATTTTTTCAAATGACGATATAAGACAAATGGGCCAAGATTTGATTAGATTTCTTTCTGCAGCAGCCTCCTAGGCATCACTATACAGTCACAGTAGGATGAGTACATTGATTAAAAACCTTCCTTGCCAGTTCAATGGAAGTTCCTTGTGACAGTATAGTATAGTTTTTCCAGGTGTTAATCACCAGACCCTGGTGGTTAGACGAAACTGGAGTCAACCTAGTGTGAATTTGTCAAGATATTTTCAGGGACAGATAGCCAAATGTATTTTATAGAAAATACTACATCATATTTTCTCTATGTCTCATCATATGATCACTATGTCTCAACATGTGTGCATAAGAGAAAAAGGCATCCAAGCTTTAAAGCCCACAGTTGTCTAGTGTTCATAGACCCATGGTTATATGTGTAACTAGCATTTTATTGTTTGTTTGGTAATGGTAGTTATCAGTACAATGTTCACAGCACTTGTCTGTAACTAATTAATTATATTGTATTAAAATGGATTGCTTTAAATATGTGTAATTTTGACTCATTTTGATATAGTTGCATGTTCTTTTAATAATACCTTTTTGAATGGTGCGAAAAATGTCAGAATTACATTTGCTAATATTTCCTCTTTTAAATAGGAAATAATGAAATAGGATTTTCTGCTGATATACTTTGCTAAAATGCTTTGCTATAGGATTGATCCTAACGTATGCCGTAAAGCTGTCATCTATAGCCAAAAATTAATGAGGAGTGTAAACTTTAATCTCCCTCTTTCAATCATCTTTACAAAACCCTAATTAGTGTATTATGTAAATCTTAATTTTGATAATTTCATATTTTACTTTAAAATAAGTGAAACCCTAAAGAAAGAATCTATTTTTAGAAACTTTTACATAAAACAATTAAGCATTAATGTATTACATGGAATCATTTTTGCTGCTTCTGTTATCTGCCACCTGACAGTAGGAAGTTAATTGTTAATAGGTTGAATACTCCATTGAGTTGATCATTTGTTATGGTCTAGGTTTCTTAATAGGAGGCTTAATAATCTCCAATCTGAAGGGTTCATGGACGTGACCTAAAGATAACAAGGAATTAATAATATTGATACTTTTATAGCTTTGTTGTTGAACTTGTGGAGCTTGATCAAAGAATAGAATATGAGATGTTGTCAATGGTTGAACATCCACAGTTTTGTTCCTGGTACTTTAAATTTTTTCAATGAAGAAATCCATAAAGTCCTCACTACTATCTGACTACCTGTGACAGAATGCTCTTTTCAGATATCAGATTTTTTGTTAATCTTGCCACTTTGCTAAATAAGAACCTGGGATTTTTTTGGTTATTTTCCATGAATTTGCCCAGGTGATCAGCCCTAGCAGCTTAAGATATAAGATAAGATATAAGAGAATAAGATAATAGATAAGATAATAAGAGGTTACTTGTGAATCTGACTTTAGTCGTTGGAATAATAGTTTTACCAGGTAGATAACAGTGAGACAGGGTTAATCTTTTCTACATGTAGTGTGTATAGTTTGAGGTAGTGGTCTGTGATATCATCAGTTTGAGGTAGAATATCTTGATCAGCTCCATCTGCTCAATGGCATATAATTAAATCCAGTGTATAATTAATACGATGAGTTGGTCTAGTGATGTTTAGTTTTATTTTTAGTTTAATATAAATGTGAGTCCTAAAGCATCATTTGCATCGTCTATGTGAATGTAAAATCTCCTACAATCAAAACTTTATCAAAATAGACCAATAGTTCTTAAAGCAAACTTTGTTTTTGTATATCCGAGAGTACAACATTAAGAACAAGCACTTCAAATGATTTAAATCTGAATCCTTTTCTCTGAGTAACATTAAGAAAATTGCAATAATTAGTTGCAGCAACACCACATCCACGATCAGTCTGATAGGGCTCCTGCTTATATCGATATCCTGACAGGGGAGATTTATTTAGACTAGATGTAGTCATTTGGTTTAAGGCAGAGTGCATCAATTCAAATCAATTTTCAATTCAATTTAATTTATTTGTATAGCGCTTTTAACACTTTCCCATTGTATCAAAGCAGATTTACAGAAGTATAGAAACAGAAGAGAAAGAAAAAGAAATAAATATATAATAAATAAGAAGAAGAAAAAATAAGAATTCAAATAAATAAGTGAATATATACAATTAAAGTTTAAAATTAATTTTAAAAAAGATTAACTTAAAATTTAAAATATCACATATCTATCCTTTTGCCTAATGACTAAGCCGGAGGCGACTGCGGCAAGGAAAAACTCCCTGAGATGATATGAGGAAGAAACTTTGAGAGACACCAGGCTCAGAAGGGAACCCATCCTCATTTGGGTGACACTCTACAGTAGATAATGTAAATGTAATTAATGTCCTTTCTACAACAGTTTATAACAGTGCAACCGAGAGCCCCTGAGAAACTAATGGGTCATCGTAAACTCTGAGTTCAGTTCAAGACCAGACCATACAACTGACTGACACAACCTTGGTTCAAAAGATAGCATGACAGTTTCCGGGCAGCTTCATCCACAACAATCCCTTGAGCCACTGGCTGCACATGCAGATCAATCCCTGGCAAGGTGAGACTTAACTCAATAAGTAGAGACTTTTAAATAGCCAGTGTTAAGGGAAGAATTTATTTTTAGAAAAGGTTTAATTGCTCCTGATAAAGCAAAGAGTTGCTCTTAGAGATGTAATTCTAAGAAAATTCTTAGAAATGTGGGCATTTCCCCTTAAAATTAAAGAGAAGATCCTAGTAAACATAAAATTGTTCATAAAGCATCTTAACTCTTAAAAGAGCGCATAAGGTCAAAAAGGTTTAGGAGACGTGAGGAGGAATTTTAAGAGGCTTAAGAGGTTCTGTAGCAGAGGAGGAAATGGCCAAATGGTGAGAAAGGGGAGAGGAAATGTATACAATATTTAATAATGTTAGTGAGTTAATAAAATGCTACAGATTAGATTGTGTAGGGATACGCAAACACCTCCAAAATAAAGCCGAAATCCTGAAGCATTTGATGATGACATTTTCAAAGGCTGCTTTCACAAAGACCTCAATACAGCTCTAATTATGGTTTTACCTAAAGACAGTAAATACCATTCTTACAGTTCTAATTATAGACCTATCTCCCTGATCAATGATGATATAAAAATCTATGCTAAAGTTATTGCCAGATGTCTACAATCAGTGATAAATGAATTAATTTTAGAGTGACCGTTTATTGTGGCCAGCCTAAGGCACATCTGTACAATCATGCTGTCTAATCAGCATCTTGATATGCTACACCTGTGAGGAGGATGGATTATCTCGGTAAAGGAAAAGTGCTCACTAACACAGATTTGTGAACAATGTTTAAGAGAAATAGGCATTTTGTGTACATAGAGAAAGTGTTGGAGTTCAGCTAATGAAAAATGAAGGCAAGACAAAAAGTTGTTGTGTTTATAATTTTATTCAGTATAGGTAGGCTTCATTTTAGTATATGCTGCCTGTCTTGTCCTAACCAAAATGTCTGACATTCTCTTTTGTCAAGTTTCTGTAAAAAAAAAAAGTAGTAATTACATGATAGACTGTGATCTATTTTATAATTATAACAAAGTTAAAGGTTTCGGGGTCAGGCATTCTTTAGTGAGGCTCTCTTACTACAAAAGAAACAAATGCAATCCATTCAGGATGTATAGTCTGAATGTATGTAAGTAATTCTAAGATAAGGCACAAGCATAATTGCAAGTATGGTCTGTTGTAATTAAGCTGTTTGTTAATATTGCCAGCAAGTTAACATATGATAGAGTAGCACAGGTAAGTCCATAAATAGCCAAGCTGGACATCAACTGTTTAATGATATCTGTATGGTTTGATTATTGTTCATTTTCTTTGTCTTTTGTGTCCTTTCATCTCAACTCAGCTATAAGGATGAATCTAATAAAAAAAAAATTGAGACACAAATTACAATTTAATCAATCTTTTTTTTAAAGAAATGAATCCAGACATATGCATTCTTTAAAATGGAGACATTTAACATATTCAAAGATGTCCATTTTTTCAAGATTTTTTAAGCATTTAACGATTTATGCTTGTACTGAAAATTGTTTCTCTTTTCATTAACCATGATATTTACTTTATCAGCATGTTCTACTTCTGTTGGGTTTCCTGGTTTTCTGTGTCTGTCCAAAAACCTGCAGGTAGGTGGATTAGCTATGCTAACGTGGAACTGTGTGTAAATGGTGACTTGTAATGAACTGGTGTCCAGTGTTCACAGGAGAGACTCCAGATCCATCATGACCCCAACCAGGATAAAGCAATTACTTGAACAAATAATTGAATAAATAAGAGGTCTGTTTATGAATATCAATAAATATTTACTGTACAGTATAAGCAAAAACCCAGAGAGGCACAAAGATGATGCACAACAATTTTATTCAAATAAATAACAAAAAATGTAAAAAGAATTTCAGAAAATGTTAAAATTTGGTCATTTCTAGAACTCGTGTTTATTAACATTTTCTCCCCTGTCAATCAACATTTACACAATCAACTATTGGACCATAATGTCACTGGAAGAGCCCAGTTGCTTTCATCTTCTTTGGCATATCTGATCTGCCAGCAGATGTGACTACAGGAACAGCAGAAGCAGCAGCAATGGGTAATGGGCATCTGACAGTCTGAAATGAAATAGTCACACGAAATTCAGAGATTTCTTTTCTCCAAACATTACAGTTCACATATACAAAAATAACTGGAAAACATTGATTGACCACCAGTATTTGAGGTAGTGATGCATCTGAAACTGGTCTGGCTTTTCAACATCTTTTCAACAATGTGTTTCTACCCACAGACAGATTCACATTTTCTTCATTCTGAATTTCTTCTGATATATATCTGTATCTACATGATTTTTGTATTACATTGATGCCACATGATTGGCTGATTACACAGATTAGCCTTTAAATCACTGACTGGTGAAGTAAATAACATTGATCATTACAATGGCACATGTAAAGGGCTGGTATATATTAGGCAGCAAGTGAATAGCCAACTCTCAACTGGCAAGAAAAATAATTGAGCGAAGTTGACTAGGGCCAAACAGTGATGGCAGGAAAACTGTGCCTATATATATATATATATATATATATATATATATATATATATATATATATATATATATATATATATATATAATGCATAGGTAAAGATGATGTGAGGTATTTAGACTTTATCAAACCTCTTTGGTGTTAGCAGACTGTGTGTCTTCTGCTTGCTGCATTATACGATTAGCATCAAACCGAAAAGAGGCAGGCCTCATATCTGTAATGTTTAAACAAAAATAATTGATGATGTAGACAATATAAAGGCAGTAGGAATGCACTTTGAAACATAGATGTGTCTAGGATGAATTGAGATGCAGTAACCTGTTGGCACACAGCTGGTCTGGTCCTGGTCAGGGATAAAGGTGTCTACTGAAGCAGAGCTGTATTCGGGAGATTGCTTGCGTTTCCGGGTATTTCTCGCATCACATATAGACACATACAGCTCTTGCAGCTCAGAATCAAATTCCAGACTGTCCTGCAACATCTTTGGAAGTCTCTGAGAATGTGGAAAATTATTATTTTGCTTAAAAAGGCAAATAAATGGAAAACAAATAAAAGTTTTTGACTGGTAATAAAAAAAACACCTATGAAAGGCTGTTAAAGACAAAATTTAGACACTCAGTGACTCTCATTTCATCCTATCATACTCTCTATCAAATCACTTACACTCATACCTCTTTCATGCCCAATTAATTTTCAACTAACCAATAATTAAGTATCATTAATCCTATAAAATTTCATGGTGTGAAACATACTTCAGGTGGTTCATACTGAGCAGAAAAAACACCCTAAACTAAAACTGTACATATATATCCAAACTGTACATGGATGATCAAGGATTTTAAGAGGGTTTATCATCTTGGGTTAATGGATCATAGAGGTACCTTTAAGGAGGAAATGACTGACAGCTGAAATGTTTAAACAATCGCTAGAAATTAAATGGCAATTTGTGGTCTCCTATCAGACATCAACAGGGTTAAAGGAAACAGCTTTGGCTGTTGCTACAATACAACAATCTCTTGGCTCACAGGAGGAGTGGCTGAGAGCCTTTAAGGAATCTTTAACAGCCGTGAGTGATAATTTCATGCATCTTTAAAGTACATGGTCTGCATGTCAAACTTTCAGACCATTTCAGGTTAAGGAGAAATAATTTCAGGTTGGATGGAATCACAGAGGGAGACAGAATTTGTTTCAAACTTTCTTTGTGACCCGTATAACTGGGAAGAGAAGCCGCTGCTCTCACAATGATAAAATATATATAAGCAGGAATGTTTACATTGTTCCGGCTTATAAATGCGCATACATACACAGATCATCAACAAACCCTAGACATTCGGCTCTCCCATACATTCTACTTTCAAATGTTTGCTCCCTGGACAATAAACTGGACTACCTTCAACTTTAGTGGAGTCTAGGGTCAGTTGCATCTTTGTGTTTACAGAGATATGGCTCACTGTCAGGTTTCTGGATGACGTAATTAGTCAGACTCACCTCGTTTTGTGCTGAATGTAATGCAGTTCTGTACGGTAAGGCTCACTGTGGTAGCATGTGTGTTTGCATCAACATGGAATGGTGCAAGAACGCTGTGTTTGTGTCTAGTTACTGCTCATCACCAGTGAAGATTGTGCAGAGTCCCGCCCACCCATCTCGACTACTACATGTAGACTACATCTCTACAGGCTGCTTGTCAGAGGCTCTAAACTGGTCCTGAAGCAGATAAAAACCATGCCAGCAGGAGCCATTCTGACTCTTCTGGACTGTTTTAAATGGAGACTGGAACATGTACCAGCAGCGATTCCATCAATTTGACAGAGTACACAGCATCAGTGACCAGCTACTTCCACAAGTGCATCAATGACATGACCCACTCCAAGACCATCACCACACCAGAAGCTATGGATTACTGCAAAGGTGTGTGCGCTGCTGACGTCTAGAGACAAAGGACACGATGCCCTTAATAACACCCAGCACATGAATAAAAACATATCTAAGCAAGCATACATTTAGGTCCATATGTACTGTATGTGGACTCAGGCACACATTGTTTTTTCAGGTATTTAAAAAAACATTCAAGCCATATTTATATAACTGAGAAAGTGGACACACTCAGGTTTAATTTGAAGGTATTTACATCTAATTTTGAGGAATGTTTTAGGAATTACAGCTCTTGATAATAGCCACCACACTTCAAGGGACTAAAAGTAATTGGACATTTGAATCAAAAGCAAGTAAAAGGTCTGGAGTTAATTCTCAGTGTGGTATTTGCATTTGGAACCTATTGCTGTGAACCTACATCATGTGTTCAAAGTTGCTCTCCATGCAAGTCAAACAGGCCATCAAACAAATTAATCAGAGATAGCAGAAACATCCACAGTGGCCAAAGCATCTGTTTGATTTAGTCTAATGAAAAAATAATGCACTTGTGAGCTCAGCAACATAAAAAGGCCTGGATGTCCATGGAAGACAACTGTGGTAGATGATCGTAGGATCCTCTACATGAGGGGTGGCCAACCAGTCAGAGACCAAGAGCCACATTTTTTACTGTGTTACCGCAAAGAGCCACATCATACACATGGGCACATATGATCATCACCTTTTTTTCCCCTGCCATTTTGAGAGCAAACTTGACACAATCTGTTTACTCAAATGATCTTGCTCCTACTGAGGAATAATGAGGAATTTTTATCCCACTCACATACACGTTTGACGAAGATATCGTATTGAACTCAAGCGAGGCGAACATGCTTACTAAAAAATACACAAATACAAACTTCGGTATAAATGTAAGAGCCGCATGATACCGGGCAAAGAGCCGCATACGGCTCGGGAGCCGTGGGTTGGCCACCCCTGCTCTACATGGTAAAGAAAAACCCATTTACAACATCCAGCCAAGTCTACAATTAGGGGAAGACTTCATGAGAGCAAATATAGACGGTTCACCACAAGGTGAAAACCATTCATAATCCTCAAAAATAGAAAGGCCAGATTAGACTTTGGCATAAAATATTTTAAAAAGTCAGATCAGTTCTGAAAAAAACATTATTTCGACAGATGAAACTAAGATCAAGGTTTGGAACAGCTCATCTGTAAAACATGGTGGAAGCAGTGTGATGGCATGGGCATGGCATGGAATGTATGACTTCCATTAGGTCACTCGTGTTTACTGATGATGTGACAGAAGAATGCTGGCAAAGTATCATAAAGGAGGAAACCCAGTCTTTTGTAATGTCCATGGGATCCAGACTTCAGGCAGTCATTGCCTGCAATGGTTGTAGTTCCTACAATTTGTACTATATTTTTGTTCAACCCCTTAAATAAAAGCTGAAAGTCTGCACTTCAAATGAATCTTGATTGTTTCATTTTATTTTTAATCTGTTGGAATACAGAGCCAAAAATATGAAAATTGCACCCACGTCCAAATATATATGGACCCAACTGTATACACTGTATGTGATATACACATACAAAGATTCCCACCAAATCTGCCATAACAGCTGAGACTGTGATTTATTGTGAATGATTTCACAATAAATCATTTTTTTTAACCTGGGCCCTTTGTTATCCAATTAAACCAGGTGGGGGCAGTCCTGGCCTAATGGTTAGAGCGTCTGACTCGTAACCCGAAGGTTGTGGGTTCGAGTCTCGGGCCGGCCACGACTGAGGTGCCCTTGAGCAAGGCACCGAACCCCCAACTGCTCCCCGGGCACCGCAGCATAAATGGCTGCCCACTGCTCCGGGTGTGTGTTCACGGTGTGTGTGTGTGCACTTTGGATGGGTTAAATGCAGAGAACAAATTCTGAGTATGGGTCACCGTACTTAGCCGTATGTCACTTCGTTCACTTCAATCATTTATATGCAACTAATGTAATTTATTCATAGATCTAAGTCTGAATTAGGAAAAATCCTTATTACACAGTATGTTCAGAGAGCACACATGTACTTTCGTGTAATTAATGAATGAATGTATTTGAAAGTGCGAAGGTGAGTCTCACCTGGTTGAAGTTCTTTCTGTACATCTCTTCATCAAATGGCTCAGTCTGAAGCCTACCTGTAAATGATGTGTCATTAAATTAATATGCACACATGTGGAAGAACTTTTGTATATAGATTATGCACCTCTACTAAGCACTGCTCCATTCTCTTTGTAGTCTTGTATCTCAGCGTCTTTCTTGAGCAACAAAGCAGTTAGTTCTCCAACATGCCTATGCAGCACTTGAGTCATAGACAACAAGGGACTCACTAGCTCTCTGGAAACCTTTTACATGACACAAAAATACACAAGATTACAAACATACATTACACCCTTTCTTTATATATTACACCTTACACTACACTGTTGATTTCTGCCAGATCATTAGGTGTTTGTCACAACACTTAGGGCTTATATATACACTGTATAAATCATACCAATGATACTGAGGCAGGGCTGCAGTGGAACTCCCAATAGAATGGTACATCTCCCATATCACTCTTGAGTTTCACTGTTAGATGGCCCTCGTGATGCACGAGATGGAACTGTACAGATGTGTTCTGTTCAGAAGATTGTCTGGAGAAACAAGGCCAAGCCACTGAGCGCAGGTGAGCAAAAAATGCATGTACTGGAGCCCTTAGACGTTTATTTAGAACCTGAGAGGAACACACAAGATTTAAACAAGATTTTACCATTTTTGATGAGTATTTAGTACTGTCTGTGATATCTATCTACAGTCCATGTTAACCTTGTGGTGAAAGTATGAAAATTCCTTGCCTGAGCACGACTTTTGATGTCGTTTCTGCTCATCTCTTCCTCCCAAACGCTGCTCAGGTCACTCAGCAGCAATCGATATTCTGCGTCACCAAACCAGGCTTTGGCCAACAACTTGGAACCCCCGACATTCACATGCACCCATGGCAAAGCAGACAACGCTCCCTCAGCATGGCCTGTATTCTCCATACTGACACAATATACAACCACAGTTAAAGCACCTTGAAATTTACAACAGACAATAAATGTTAAAAACAGAAGCGCCAACTAATGGTTGAGTTTAAAGTTTAAAGGCAACAACAATAATTCTAATAACTTTTTTTTTTAATTTCTATCACACTATCTGATATTGAATTGAATCTGGAACTGAAGTTATACAATGGTGGGTAACATCTTATTGAGTCATGCTTTCCTCATGAAGTCAGGAGCATGTTCACTTTGTGTAGATCTCAGTTCTCACACTGGTTTCAAAAGGCTGTAGATGGATTCTTTAAAGACTGAATATTTTAGGACCGAAGAACAGAATATAATAATGGATTTCTTATAAGACTTCAAATAGCTAAATCCAAAAAGAAACACAAAACAAACCCATTAACATACATGCTGCATCACACAATAATGATATATTATGGGCTACATAGGGTCGAGGTTATAGTCATAGCAACCAGCCTTTACCTCAAATTAACCGTTCACAATTAGTTCAAAATGCTGCTGCCAGACTTCTTTTAAAAAAGTGTAAAAGCGATCACATTACCCCTCTTCTGAGGACTCTTCACTGTTTGCCTATTGAATACAGAATTTGTTTTAAAATACTTTTACAAGTCCCTGCATAATCAAGCGCCTATTTATTTATCTGAATTATAACATCCTTAGTCTCTTTCCAGAAGCCTAAAATCAGGCAACCAGAACCTCCTCACTGTTCCCTTTTCAACATTTAAGCATAGAGGGGATCAAGCCTTTTCAGTGATTGGGCCACAGCTTTGGAATTATTTGCCCATAGAGTTAAGATTAGCACCGTCTCTGTCCATCTTTAAGTCCCTTTTAAAAACGTATCTGTTTTCCTTGGCATATCCATAGTTTTTCCCTTTCATTTTCATTCTTCTTATTGTTCTTTAATTATGTTGGCTTTGTAGAAGATTCATATTCAGATATGTTGTAGACCCTGGTCTGAAGTTTGTTGCTATCACTTTTTCCAGTACTGGGTCTCAAAGTGGCCTTTTTTCCCATAGACCCCCATAACTTGGCAAGCTTTCAAACTATCTACACCAAACTTGGCCAGCTCCTTTAGGGTGATACTCTGAACAAAGTTTTAAATTGGTGTACCGACTGGCCTTTCGGTTGTCCCACAGCCCCAAAATATGCAAAATCAAAAAAACTTTTTACAACATGGACATGTGACATATCAAAACACTCAGAACAATGAGGGGAACTTCCTCACAGGAATTCTGATGACGTCACATGCTCGTCTTCACTTGCCTCCAAATGTTTTGACACCCTAGCGCTCCACTAGATTTCACAAGTTTTATGTCCACTTGCCTCCAAAAAGCACCAGCCTTTGCAAATACTTGCATCGTCAAAGCCAACATCAAAGTTTGTTGCAACGAACTTTACAAATCTAGTTGTTCTTATTATTGCTTGTTTTAGCATGTTTTACTATATTGTTTAATTCTATTTTGCTTTCATTATCTTCTTGTCTCTTTATTGTACAGCCCTTTGGACAGTCCTATGGCTGTTTTAAATGTGCTATATAAATAAAGTCAACTTGAACTTTATATGTAAACATGTTGAGGTTATTATAACCCACCTGTATCCCTGAACCCCAGGACAACTTTTGGATACTTAGTGATAACAGAAAGGAAAGTGAAGTCTCCACTCCTCCCTACACAAGCAAAGCGACTTAACGCCCTCCAATAGGAAAGCATGTTTTTGCTCTTGAATACTATGGATGTAGAAATAATTATTATTAAAATTAACCTGCTTTTATTCGTTTACTAGATAATTGATGGGGAGATTTGACGAATGAAGCCTGACTTGTTTCGACAAACATCAAAGTAACTCCATTTGTGTTCAACAAACGTAAAGCCCGAGTTAATATGACAACATAAAAATAAATAATTATAATAAAACTGCTTAACCGCAATAAAGTAAATAAATAAAGTTTTAATGCTGTATATTCGCTAAATGCAATGGAGGTGTATAGAATGGGCAAATATGCAGTTTACTACTCTGTAGGGAGCAGAAAACGAATTGCAATGCAACATATTTTAAAGATAATTCTCCTATAAAGCTCCTTATGTGGGTCAGAATCTGGCCATAACTCCACAGCTAATATGAGACCTACCTTGTCAACAAGACTGATAAACACTTCTTCTGTTGTTAAAATGGCGGTTGGCAAACCAACTGTAAGATGCATTTTCCGCAACCTACAGGATTGGAGTATGGAGCGCGTCATATTTAAGGAAGTAAAAAAAATCCTATTTATCAGTCCCGTATCTTTCAAATAATTAAATATCTTTTCTGTAATTCAATTCCCGTAACATTTATTTAAGTGAATAATTATTTACACCCATTTATTTTAGTGACTGAACAGGTTTTGTGCGTTCTCTATTGTAAGCTGATATGTTATGTTTCTGGTCACATATATAGTTGCCTGGTTAATGTTTCACTATAATGATAAAATCTGATGTCCTATACATAATCTTGTCATAAGCACTTCCCTTTTTCTGTTATTGTCAGTTTTCCTTACCATCCCCATTGGTTTGTATATTGCACATTTCTTTGTATATTGCATAGATGTCTCATTGTTCTTCCAGTATCCCATATGTTTTGCCACTTCTTTTCCATTTTAACTCGACTCAAACGCTAAATTTCTGCTTTACTCAAAAGAACTAGATCCTTTAATGACTACTTAGCTTGTTTATCAGCTTCCTCATTCCCTTTTCCTCTGAGGTGGAACCCACAAAAAAACAACAAAAAAAAAAACAGTTCCTTAACCCTAAGTTCTTTATGCCATATAGTTTCTGTAATATTTTGTTTAGGATACTTGCCTCGTTAAAGATGCTCCAATAGCTTTCCACAGCTGAATGTGAATCTGTACGTATTGTTCAGGTAGTACTCTAATCAACCCATTGTAAAAGTAGAGATATTGCAATCAGTTCTGTTGTGAATGCAATGGTTGTTGCTCTTTTTCCTATTTGAATATTGTACTGAGGGATACATACTGTCGAAGCTGTTCTACCTGTTTTAGGATCCTTTGATCTATCTGTGAATATCTGAGTTATGTTGCTGTACGCTTGACTTAAATACTGTATAGCAAATATTTTTGGTGGCCTGTTGTTTTTCTTCCTGAGTGCCTCCTTATGAATATACATATCAGTTTGTGGAGCTGTAAATCAGACTGCCATAATCTATTGCGAATCTTATCAGATCTTATATTGCGGATCTTATATTTTTCTTAAAGACTCGCTCCCCACTCAGCCCCTGCCAGGCCTCTTTTGTATTAATAGACTAACTTTTGGATATGATTACCAAATGTCAATTTTGAGTCCATCCACATCCTTAAAAAGCCTAATACTTTTACTTGCTCTAATTCATGACCATACATTTGTTATACTCACTCAACTGTTTTTCCTCCTTTTGGAGAAACATATTAGCTGTTTTTTAGCAGAAAAGTGAAAACCAAAATAAATTGCTTAGTTTTCAACTTTATTTACTTCCCTTTGTACACTTTCCGCAACATATTTTTCATTCCTTCTCCTTTTCCACAAGACTCCATCATCTGCATACAGTATCTTCCTATTCCCTTTTCAATTTGAGAATATATATCATTTATCATGATATTGAACAGTATTGGACTGCCTACACTAGCTTGGGGAGTTTCTACGTTTCAATAGAATATGTTTGTGAGTATGTATTGTCAGTTCTTACTTTTTATTCTTACTACACAAATGTATCCTTTCCCGGAGAAGTATTTCGTAGCCCCGACAGTGCTCTCTTCATTTCTTATACTGCAAATTCTGCCTCTATTACACTAATTCACATTCAAATTAAAATGTATCTGTATAACACTTTTAAGAGTTGACATTGTCTCAATGCAGCTTAGCAGAACAAACATAAAACAAAAAATTAATATAAAAATTAATATAATACAAAAATTCAAGATTAATGTTAGTTATATTTAAATGTGTTTGTATTTATCACCAATGAGCAAGCCTGAGGCAACTGTGGCAAGGAAAAAACACATTGGATGCTAAAGAAAAAACCTTGAGAGGAACCAGACTCAAAGGGGAACCCATCCTCATTTGGGTGACACTGGAGGGTGTGATTTTAAATATACAGTATTGATGAGGAGTTTGTAGTCCTTAAAGACCACATGTAGTTGCCATGTCCTCTTACTATGTCAGAATACTTCATGAAGCACAGTCCAACTGGAGCTGGTAAATCTCTAGATGTCTCAGGATCCTCACATAGTTGGCCTCATCTCAGTGAAGGTCCAAAATCTTTATGACACTGAAGAAAATTGGAGCTGGTACATTTCTGGATGCCTCTGGATCTGGATGGGTAGAAAGAGAGAAGCAGTGGAAAGGAATTAGCATAGCTGCTATTGATAATTTTAGCAAGCACTAGATAATAATGTGCATGTACTAAAGCATACGATTATGGGAGGTATTTTGAGTGCACCTGACTAAAAAGACATTTAAACTGGGAAAGTGTGTCTGAGCCCGGAACACTATCATAAAGACTGTTCCAAAGTTTGGGAGCTACAATAAATACAAAAACGCCCTTCCACCTTAATAGATTTTGATATTCTGGGAACTACCAGAAGTCCTAGGTTTTGTGATCTAAGAGAGCATGAAGGATTATAGCATGTTAGAAGACTAGTTAGATACATGGGAGCTAAACCATTAAGAAACTTGTAAATAAGTAGCAGCAGTTTGTAATCAGTTCTAAACTTAACATTACCCATAACATTACCCTCTTTTTTCCAAGATTTTCTGATTTACTGTAGCCCATTTTTTTGTATGTCTTTTCATTTCCTCAGATATATTATCATTGCTATGCACCTTCATAAATGTTTATGCTAATATTTCTATTCTGCTCTATTTCTATTCTATATTTTCTAATATTTCTGCTACTTTTCACTATTTTTAACTGCTAACTTTTATTTAATTGTTAGCACTGGTATGCCACTATCTGTGTGAATCCCGCTCATCTTCCTAATCATACCCCATATCTCATTAATTTCAATATCTTCACCAATTCTTTCACAGAATTCCCTCCAATATTTTTTCTTTACTGTTATGATTACCCCCTCACTGAAGCCTGTGCTCTTTTATAGTTAATCATTAAAATTAATGCTTCCTCTTACTTTTCTTAGAGCTTTATTTCTGATATGAACAGCTTCACTACACTCTTCATTCCACCATGGAACTACTTTTTTCCTATTGCCTGTTTTTTTTTTTGCCAGTTGATTCTTCTGCTGCCCTTTGTGTTGCCTCGCACATATGCATATTAGAATTATCTGCATCTTTCATTTCCAGTGATATCCCCTCCAGTTGGTTTTCACTAATCTCCTTCAATTTTTCTCAATTTGCCTTTTTAAATACCCAACTTGCCAATCTACCTACCTCTTCTTTCTGAATATGAATCCCTATTTTACATAAAATAAGAAAATGGTCACTTCCTATGTTGTTTTGGTTTATTACTTTTCAAAAACTCTTACACGCTAAAGTACCCGATACCAGTGTTGAATCTATTGCTGATAGCTTTCCACTTCCTATATCTATTCTGGTACCGGACCCATCATTCGTACACACTAACCTAACTCCAACAGGTCAAGTCAAGTCAAGACGCTTTTATTGTCATTTAACCATATATAGTTTCCTGCTGGCGCCTTAAACAGATGCCCGCTCTTATTCTGTAACTTAGGTAATAAACTGTATGTCTGCAAAAAATGTATTAATAAACAAGAGAAATAAAATACAATTTGCTCCAACCCCACCTTCTGATTATAAACATTTGCTTAACCTATTGATTTTGGGAGTGTGTGTATATATATATATATTCTGAAGTATTGTTGGTATTTGCAACGAATGTGAGCAGCCCATTAAGAAACACACCAAATGTGCATGTGTACCAGCCTGTTTACAGCAAGATCCAAAGATAAAATGATGTACTACAAACACAAATGCATGGCCATTTACTGTCATGACCTTTTTAAACTGCATTCACAGCTACGACTATACATTTGCATTCTTGAAATGTGTCTTATTAACCTTGATACAATACCATCTGGAGCAATAATATTGTACATATTGGTTCTCAATATGTCAGCTTCAAAAATGTCTTGACTTGCTTCAACTGAAACAATATTGGTTTTGAACAAAGTGAAAGAAGTATCACGTACATTGTTATTACTCGGTTTAAAAGTATATTGCCTAAAGATTTAAGTGTTTTGTGATACCTTGGTGTATTTATCAACTGTCATTATGCACAGAGACTTTGACATGGTGTTGTTTGCAGCATTGTCAATTTTAATTACAGAGAGCTTAAACTTTACTTTGAAAATGTTTGATTTCATTTCTTTCAAAACAGGAGAGTAAATAAACATATATAATTAGAAATTAAATATTCTTCTATAAAAATAAAAATATATCTCCTCTTGTGTGTGTGTGAGAGAGTGTGGGTGTGTTTGAGAGTGTGTGTGTGTGTGTGTGTGAGAGAGAGAGAGTGTGGGTGTATGCCTTTACTGTGTGTGTAGTAGGGGAGATGACCCAGTGGGTAAGTTGACCCATCGCCACTATGCAAATTTGGTGTAATGTGACCATACATTCTGAAGGACTACATCATTTCTAATTTGTTGTGAAGAGGAGAAGCACATGGGACAATTTTTTCCCCCCACAAAAACACTTATTTGCTTGTTAAAGTTGATTTTCTGCATTTCAGGTATACTATGTCATATCTATGTAGACATATGTCTATGTCTTTCTTATATTTTCAGTTGATAGGCAACATCCCAAATTAACAGTAGATGTCTTCGTTGTACTTCTGTCTACATTTCTCTTGCCTGGAGATCCACATAAGTAAAATCTGGCTCATCGTACCCCACTCTCCCCTACACTGTAATATGAATATGTAGTTGTAAATAAAAACAGGAAACGCCCTCCTTCGGTGACCCCCGACGTCATCAGTCACGTGGTAGAGTGTGATACGCGCTTCACCACACTTTGTCGTGAAATATCTGGTCGGTTCCTAGTTTTCACACGGCGGTGTACATCCCAGGCAGGGTTTCTGTTTATCGCCTGGCTGTTGGTGGACATGGCTGAACCAGAGGGATGTTCATCTAGCAACACAGGCTGGACGTCTACGGCACCGGTCAAACCGCCGAACTCACAACAGGCTCCTCAGCAAGAATCGCCCCATTTTCAGGCATTAAGAGACTGGAACTGGTTTCAGGCTTCGCCGACAAGTTCGTGGAGTCCCAACACGAGGTGTCTTTATAATAGCTACGGAAGTCCAGGTTATGTACAACATCAGTCTTCTGGTAGGTCACGTGTGAACTGTCTGCACTGCACGTGGCTAATGGTGATCTCATACGTCCCAAAACACCACGTGTGTTTGTCACTATATCACAGCAGTGTCACTTCCGATAACTACATTTTTAGTTTTAATGGTTGTCAGTAAAAGTAGACGTACCCTTTCAGATTTGTCTAGTAAGTCAGGCACATGGTGCATGTTTCTGTTCTTGCTTCTGAAAGAAAATCAGTATTTCTCCTGCATGCATATTCAGGCTCGTGGCCGAATATCATCTGTGCACGTGGCTTTCATTCTATTAATTCATTTCAATTAATTTCTAAACATTTGTTTTTTATAATTTGCAGGATATCACCCTGTTGAATTCAGGAGGCAAGACCATGGCCAAAACCAGTGGAGAAAAAGAGTAATAAAAATAAATTATATATATTTTTTATATTCATATATACAATTATTGTGTACTGCACTGTGTGTGCTAATCATTTAATCTTTTGTAATTAAATGATAAACTGTGTAAAAGTATGTCCATGTTTTATGTTATGCTAATGTAAGTCTGCTGTCATGCTTTGTGTGTATTATTGGGTCTTTTGTCCAGCAGAAAAAACAGAAAGAACCAGAATACAGTCATTTCTGTGATACTTGTGACAGAGGTTTCAAAAACCAAGACACATACAATGAACACGTTGCCCAGCATGTAAAGGTAATCCATCATACATGTAAATGTTTAGCTGTGGGACTTCCAATGAAAATAATTTTTTCATTTTAAATTTTTTGTTCATTCATCGTAAATGTAGATTCTTTTTTTTTTTTGTGCTTCCTTCCCAGTGTTCTTTTGATGGTTGCAAATACACTGCACATGAGAAGCTTGTCAAAATCCACCGGAAAAATGTGAGTGAAGCTAAAATTAAATAGTGCTTTCACAATGGCAGTTTAGTCTGAAAGAGTGTGAGGTTTGCATGAAAAATTGATAATGTGAAAAGCTGTCCTGTGAATGTGATATCAAACCTGTGACTAACTGTAGGAGGTCGCTTGAGTTCCGTTCCACTGGAACTGTGCTGAGATTCTTGTGAATCTGGACACAACTTGTGCTCTGGTCTGCATTTGCTCATGCAGTAAAGTAACCTGTGCAAATGTTTTAGCTGATAATAGCATTGTTAGACCTGAGTGGCAGTGGACTGTTGTGGTTTATATACATATATAATGAGTACGAGTGTGTGTATATGAGGTGTGTATATTTAGTGTGTGTATGTATATGGTGAGTCACGATAGAATCAAATGACAAACACCATGTGGAGCACTAGGAACAATCATACTCTTAGTATGACTGCAGGTAATGTGCTCATTTTGAAAACCATTTTTCTTTTCTCTTCTATGGCTTTCAGTGTCATACCCCCGGAGCAAAGCGTATAAAGTTGGACACGCCAGAGGAAATTGTAAAATGGAGAGAGGAAAGGAGAAGGTAAAATTCTCTAATGATTGCATAACTGAGTAACTTGTAATTGTCACCTATTTAATTGTTCTATGATTACAGTAATGTCTTCAACAGTTTAAGAATAATAAATGATGATTGTTTTATGCAGGAACTACCCAACCCAAAGCAATGTAGAGAAGAAAATGAAGTTGCTGGAGGTTAAAGAAAAGAGAGGAGATGTGCTGGAAACTTCTCAGTTTAGGTATTTTATTGTATGCATATATATGCTGCTAGTGTACAGTTTTATATGTTTGACTTACTCCTGACAGTCAGCTTTTGAATATAAATTGATGCCTGCTGGTTATTTGACTCAAAACAGGTGTTGTGTTTTAATGCAGCGCAATTACTTTTTTATTTTTTTATTCAATACAACCAGTTGTTTTAAGAGACGTGGCAGGGGGCGTGGTGGGCATTGTCATGGAGAAGGTTTCCAGACTCGCAAAGGACATGCATATGATGGCTATCACCACTTCCATCCAGGTACTGAAAAGATGGAGCTGGCATCACCTCTGACATGCCTCCCCCATGATGTAGATCCTCTAGGAGCCCTGGCCTCCAATGACCCAGGTTAGATGAATCCAGCAACTGCTTTACTATAAAAAAATTATCAGTATTTATACCAACACATTTCTGTGTTTTTATTTAAAGGGAGCAAATTATTTCAGTCTGTATATTTTTGTCAGATTCAGAGAAAGAGGAGTCGGTGAAGGAGATTGCCGTGGCCCCTAAAAATATGACCTCCGCTTTAGGATCACTGATGTCCAGTTATGGAGATGTGACTGAAAGTGAAAGTGACCAAGAACCAGAAGGTGAGCAATGTCCTGTATAAATTCTTCTATCCATTCAGAGTCACATTAGCTAGTAAATGCCAGTATTTGACTGGTGAAAATTCTATAGCAAAAAATAATAACAGCATGAGGTAGGTCACATGGTGGTGTCCCTAGAAGTCATCTGTATTTGGCTGAATTAAAAATTCTGTAAACTCTGTAAAGAGTGGTAAAGAATCAGACATCTACAATGCATGCTGCATTGGTAATGCCAACAGCATTGTGGATGACCCCACACACCCACTCTTTACCCTCCTGACATCTGGAAAAACATACCGAAGCATTTTGGCCATTACAACCAGACTGGAATAGTTTTTTTCTAAAGCTATTAGACTCTGGAATACCCAGAGCTAGACTAAACTGAAGTGACCTACACATACACACACACCTCTATTCAATTTACACGTATGTTAAAAGCACCACTTTTTTATTCTCAGTTCTGCCAAATCATTTATGTTCATGGCACATTAGATTTTAATGCTGTGTAGATGCTATTTATGCACATCACACTCTAATGCTGCTAATAATGGCTAATGTTTATAAGAAGTCTTTTCTTTAGACAATGGTTTATTTACTAGTCTGTGCTATTTTATGCATCTGTATCTCCATCGGTTAGAGAGCCATCAAAGAGCCAAGTCTGATGTCACTGTATACGTGTCACGTTTCCCAGCAACGTTAGCGCAGCAGCGGCAAACACATCAACAATGGTGGATGTTGCTTTACTGTTAATGGTCATGGCTTTGTGGACTTACATTGGCATCCAAACATGGCGAATCCAACGTGTACGTGCAGCTCCATTTAATTTGTATAAACGGAGGTTGTAATCGAGAAAGTACATAACATTATTTTATCATTAACCCAGAAAAAAGGTAGCCTTAGCATGTAGCTACCTACTACATATCATGTGTGCTGATAATTGATCCTATTGTGGTAAAGTAAAAGTGTATTAAATATTAGGTGCTAACAGTAGCCCCGCCCCCAGCCCTGACGTACGCAGTTCTTAAGTCTAGACCAGCAATGTTTTGGTGCTACTTAAGAACCACTTTTCCTGGTTCAGAGCCGGTGCTTTGGGTGTCGAAAAAGAGAGAACTGATTTTAAATTAGGCTCTGGCTCTGAACCAGTTTATCACCACCCTCACATCCTCCTATACTGCTGCTCCAAACTGCTGCCAAAGTTAATGACTAGATTATCTTCTAAATATGTAGCAGCATATACACTGTGGCACCTCAAAACCCAATCCATCATTCTTAGTAATGTGGCTGGCACCCTGATTAATCAGGATAGAAGTACGACACATTGAAGCCCACTCCTGCAGGAAAATGGGTGGTCTCCAACCATGAGCAGAGTTAAATCAGCTCTCTTTGGGCACTCCGGTCCCAACTCACCTGTCTTTGCCACTGCCATTACCGGAGCATCATTGACTGCTCAGAACATTCGTAGGAGTTTATGGTGGTATAGCTGCTGTGCATTTCTCCTGTCTTTGTGCACAACCAGATATTCAGCTAGTCCTACTCACCATGTGAAATCAAAGGGCCATTCACTGCTCTTCATCCTCAGAGGCTCAGTTTCATCTAGTCATACTTCATGGTTCACCAGAACTATTACGAAGAGATCGTCCAAATCTTGATTAAAGGTGTGCAGTGGTGCATTAAGAATGGCACCAGCTGAAATTAGCCACTGTTTGGGCTAGTGCTTTCTCTACCCCAAGTGGCATCAGGAAAATTTGAGATACACTAGATGAGAATTTGTAATAAGAATTAACTTTAGTTAAACTTTAAATATGTTCAGCATTTTTTGTCAGTGATTAAGTATAAGGCCCTTGGTTTTTGTTTATTTAGGTTATTAGACTAGTGTAGCTGCAGGCTTATATTTCAACCAGGCATTAGCCACAACTGATACCACTTGTTTAATCCAGTTATCTTGCTCTCCAATCATTTACTGTGCCTCATTTTTGGTCATTTTTTGGCATAAGTGTTGAAAGCCTTTAAAATCCACAAATTATTATTATGCAGTAGAAAAATCCATATATATGCTGCCTGTCTAAAAAAGTTACCACCTGGATTTAACTAAGCAAAAAAGGTAAGAGCCTTCCTTAGGATAACTAAGTTAACCCTAACTCATGCAGTGAGTAGCTTCTCATTTATTTAAACCATCATGTTGGAAGACATATCCTGTTGTCATGGAAAAGATCTTACTCAGTTTCTGATGGGTCAAATTATTGGCCTGCATTAAGCAAAGAAAACAACCAAGAAGATTGCTGAAACTGCTAAACTGAGCTAAGAACTGTCCGACGCATTATTAAAACCAGGAAGGATGGGGGAAACAGGAGAAAGGTGGTTGTGATCAGAGATTACTTAAATATTTGTTGAGCTCAAAAAAAAAAGTGAGAACTTAGGGCTATGTTTAATAGTGATGAAAATAAGAAAACTTGAGGTATACAGCTTGTTAACAGTTGATACAGTAGAAGAAAATGCTTATTTATGGGCACAGTTAAAATATAAGTTATATAATGTCTGTTGCTTTTCTTCTGCATTGCAGTTTTTGTTTTACATGCATTGTTTAACAAGTGGGTTGTGTTGCTTGTTAGATGACCGAATCCTGAAAAACGTTGTGGCTTTAGAAGAGAACAAGGCCTTGCTTGCAGCTCATCCCAACGTAAACCAGAACAGTGCACCAGAGCTTGTAATGAAGACAACAATTGAGGAATCTGAGAGCAGTCAACAAGTACCACAATTTCAATCAGAGTCACGTATTGTGAGGAGCGGATGGAATTGTGGTGGCAGAAAAAAAGGAAGACAACATAATGAACCTCGGACTGGACCACAGAAACGTCGTCCGACTTTACTAGAGATGGTGAGAATTGCTACTTTCATTTTAACGCTAATTGCATTACATTCAGTTGGATTTATTTATTAATCCATAACATTTCATGAGCATTTTTTTTTCAGTAAAAACTTCCATGAAGAATTAAGTTCCCTCTGAAACTATTACAATGGCAAAGCTTTATTTATTTTATTTATTTATTTATTTGTTTGTTTGTTTGTTTACTTGTGGCTGTAGACTGAACTTTTGGGTTTGAGATCAAAAGATGACAATGAGAAGAGAATTTTTTCAATTTCTTTTATGATCTTTCATTAGTTTTAGCCTCCCATTTCACCTGTGAAGACACCTAAACGATGAGAGAACTGACTATGATATTGAAATGCCTCTGAATGATTTTCTTGCTTTTCTCAAACATTGGGAATAACCAATACAACAACTGGAAATGTCCTGAGAAAGAAAAAACATTACTGGTACTGTATACTGAACAACAGGCCACAGGAAACAAAAGCAGCTGGTAGAAGAAACTTTGAAGTAAAAAATAAAAATCAACAGTCACTGACGTCAACAATCTCCACAGGCAGGGGTGAAGGTATCATACTCGACTGTTTAAAGACTTTTAAAGAGAGGAGAAATATAGAGGCCATAACAGAAGATGAAAAAAGAAGAAAAAGCACTTTTTAACCGGAAGAATTGGAATTCAAAGAATTAAGGTGGTGAGCCACAAACGTCTAGAACCAAAATCAACCTCTGTTAAATTTGTGGCAGATGAAATAACCAAAACATACAGTCTCTGTGAAACATGGTGGAAGTAATGTTTTGGCTTCGGTCTGCATGGCTGTATTGCCTCCTTTTAATGCAAAAAAAAAAACAAAAAACATGCAGATTTTTACATTTTGTCTGCTCCCAAATGCACCCAAATTATCAACTGCTGCAATACAGTTTCAAGATATAATCTAAAACACCGCCAACTCAGCAGAGTTTTATCAGGGGCAAAAGTGGGAGATTTTAGACTGGCAAGTCAAGCACCATATCTTAACCCAAATGAGCATGCATTTCACCTCCTGAAGAGGAGACTAAAGGAAGAACCCCATGAAACAAGCAACAATTGAAAAATTCTCTGTTGAAAGCATGGAATATTTTCCATTTTGTGATGTCAGTGGGTCGCATGATGGTTAATGTAAGCAAGGAATATGCAACCAAAGATTTAGTATTCTTTAATTTGCTATAATTTGACTTTCCTGTGTGAGTTCAGTTCAATTAAATTTTATTTGCATGGAAAATGTCACAAAGCAGCTCCACAGTACTAAAAAAGTGACAGTTTTTAAATATTAATTTAGATTAATCCCTCTCATACTTCTGGTGGTCTGATAACAATTGAAGTCCTAAGCTCTTGTCTCATTTCTATATTCTGATCTCAAGCCCAACTGTGTTTGGTGTAAAGCACAGACAAATTATTTGACAGGTGTATGATAAATGATTTTTTCATTTATTGTAAACAGTGTATTTTATTCCTTATAGTTGCTGGCCCCAGATATTCGCCATGAAAGGAATGTGGTTCTTCAGTGCATTCGCTATATAATCCATAAGGACTTCTTTGATCCAGCTTGTCAAGACTCTGACCTGGTGAGAATAGTTGCTGGTTCAGTAACTGAAGGGTTCTGTGTCAGGAAATGATGTTAGTGGACGTGCCATAACAACATAATTATCTCTGGAATGGAACATTCAGCCGGGACGTGTTGCCTAGTCAGCCAGTCACAGGAAGAGAATACTTACTTTGACTTTCAGGACATACTGGCATACATGACACAGGAAATGGAGACCGTTGCTTGCAGTCATAACGATTGTTGTCATCAAGGTCACTGTAATATTATAATTATTATTATATTATTATTGGCAACCCTTATACACAGCAAATCATTATTAGCTGGAATACATCACAGGTACTTTTTTTTTTTTACCAGCAGCCATCAGGTTTTATTTGATTTTGTTGCAAAAAATTATTGTTAGGAGTCATTTCAAGTCCTATGAATCTTTTCGAGTAAGTGAACACAACATTGTTGTTGACTTGAATGAAGGTCTGAGCTTATAAATGAGGAGTACAGTGAAATTTCTTTTGTTGTTTGGTCACGAGTACCATGCTGTTTAATTGACTAACAAATGATGACCAAGGTAGTTTGTTTATTTTAGTGTTTTGTTTAACCCACATTTAATTTTTTAAAACATATTAACCCATGTTAAAATGAATTACTGTTATTTTCTAACAGTTTACTGTACTTCATGGCAGTAAGAAGGTAACAAATTATAAACCATTATTCCTACATGCATGCCTGTTGAAGGATTTGATTAGATTGTGATTGCCTATTTCATTATTGTTTTTATTTGTCATGTCAATCTCAACAATTTTTCTGTAGATTTTGCATCATGTTGTGAATTGTTGCAGTATGTATTCATTCTTTATAATATTTAGATTTTGTGCATAAATTGTAAAAATAGAAATAAGCCCTTGAATGGATTTAATGATATTTAATTTGCAAAATTGTGACCATTAGCCACAATCCTTAAAGCAATACCCACTAGTAAAGGGCGATGCTGGTGCAAATAAAACAGGAATCACCAAATATTTATGATGCATCATTTGTAATATGTGCATTCTTTTAAAGCTTTTACTGCCACTTTGTCTTCAAACAGTGCCCATCCATATTTAATCTGTCTTAAATCCTTACCAAAGGGCTATCACTAAGGTAAGATATTGACCTTGTTCAGTGCGTGTTTAGTCATTCTTCTTCCTTCAGTAATAGTTTTATTTGTGAGAAGCTAGCAGCATTATTTCGGTAGGGGAAAATCTGGGTGTCTTAGGAAGAGATCGTAAACACATAAGCTATGGCATTAGAACCATAACAGAGGGTAGAAGGGATCATGGATTAGCAGCATAGATGCAAAGCCAGATAACACTCTTTACCTATGCCACATGAAATTAGTTATGTCTTTAGGGGAACAAGCAGCTTGTAGCTTATAAGTCAACTTATGGTTTATTGTAATTTTTCCACATACACAGTATACAAAAGAACGAATTGCTTTTCGTATGGACCAAGGTGCATAGGTTGTGAACACAGTACGAAATTAAAACAAACATGATTTAGCAGTAAACCATCCTAGAGCTATGGTGTGTTAAGTATGAGGTCAATGTAGTAAAAATGTAGATTGAAGTGGAAGTGCAGTCAGAGGTGACTGCAAATTTGTGCATTAGTACAGTTAAAGTGACGTGGCATACGGCTAAGTACGGGGACCCATACTCAGAATTTGTTCTCTGCATTTAACCCATCCAATGTGCACACACAGCAGTGAACACACCCGGAGCAGTGGGCAGCCATTTATGCTGCGGCGCCTGGGGAGCAGTTGGGGGGTTCGGTGCCTTGCTCAAGGGCACCTCAGTAGTGGGTAGCTCGAGACTCGAACCCAAAACCTTAGGATTACGAGTCAGACTCTCTAACCATTAGGCCACGACTGAGTGCAAATGTCAGCAGATGCATTATATGACCAATGTGCATTTTAGTGCACAGTATAGTAGCAGTGTTCTAAACCATACAAAATTCATTAAAAACAAAAAGTAATAATATACAATTGCTTGGTAATGGATGTGAACACTGACTGTTTACTTTGCAATGAATGTGTGAACTGAGAGACCATAAGTAATGTCTCTGTAAAAAGGTTTTTTATTTTATTTTTTTATTCAAAAGAAGAGAGAAATCTTTTTACCAAATTCAATGTATTATAAAATGAACATGCGAAAATATCAGAATCAGATTACAAATATTTAAAGCATTCCATTTTAATACAGTGTAATCAATTTGATTTGTCACATCATTCCCAGAACATAACACTACAATGTCTAATCCAAACTAAACATTAAAACGCTAGTTAAACATAAAGTTGTGGGTCTGCGAACACTTGCTAACTGTCAGAACGTTTTGTTAAACACCTGGATGCCGTTTGTTTTCATGTGTAACGACAATTATATTCAGAGGTAAAACTGAATAGCAAATAGGAATTTAATTTATATATATATATATATATAATGTGGTATTTAATGAAATTGCTAATAAATTACTATATTTGTATGCTTTGAGATATTCCACACATAAGAATCACTGATATACATTATTAAAATCTGTGTTCTCATCTTGGAAAGTGATCACATGCATGTTATTTATTTTATCTATTTAGGTGATTCATTCTCTAAATCTTTTTTTTTTTTTTGCATTTTTTACTACTATTTTCTTCATGAATACATAGGTTTGTTACGGATATTTGTTTTGTGATCATAAGAAAAAAAAATCCTACTATGTTTTTGTTTAATAGTATAATATAATAATAAATATTAATGTCTGGTAGCATAGGTTGTCACAGCTGATCTATACATCTCACTCATATGGACGATTTTGAGACGTGCTTTATTATTAAATATAAAACTATCAAACTTAAAAGCAACACGACCTTCTTGCTACGTAGTGACAACTGAATCGCAAACTAAAGATACACCAAAAGAAAAAAAAAATACCACAAAACGTAACGTGACACATTGTGATATTTTAAATGTTGTCATTACTGAATGAGTCCAGCAGCAGCAGCTCACTGGCCCAGCTGAGCAGTGAACCCGTGTTCACGGTCTCCTCCCACTCCTGTCGTCAAAGGATGAGTTGTTAGCCTGTCTGTTAGCATACTAGCTAACTGCACTCAACTATACCAACAGACGGCTGAAAATCCAAAAAGAAAGAGGATGATACAGCAAACCTTCTAACATCTGCGAAATGGATTTAACAACTTGACAGCCATTCGAGGAGGACTAAAACCAGAACAAGGCTGAAGCTGCTCTAGCTTTTCCTTTATTAATAAACCTTCCAGCAGACTAAGTGACGATGTTTGACCCAATATGATGAACACGTATAGCATCTGTTTGTATGAAGTTATCTACCCACCGTATATCGTATGTATGACAACGGATGTCGGTCCCCAACTGAAGGAATATGTATTTACTTAACGAATGCGTTGAATTGTGTTTAACACGCACTTCTGCGTGCATTTCAGACTTGTCAGTTTGCAAGCAACCTAGCAATAGCTGGCCTGAGAAAGTATTGTAGTTAGCTTGGGGGCACTTACCTGCTGAGTTAGCTTTCAGCCAGTCACTTTGATTAGCATTGTAGTTGCTCAGCGTCTCATCCGAGCTGGAAGCTTTTAATCTGTGAATAACGGGACCTTACTGTTTGTTATCTAACTTTTCGCCAGCTACGAGAGTCTTTAAACTCACTTTTTACAAAAACGTTTCCCTCTCGCTATTTAGTGAAGGCACAGTTTTATGAAATGCATCATTCTGAATTAACCGGGGATTCTCCCGGAACCAAGAAAGTTGCACACGCATCGATTTTTACCAGTCGTAGAGGCAGTAATACTGGAAATGGTGACATGTCTGCCTCTCTGAATGCAGTCAACATGAACTGCAATGCCATTTTGACTGATGACCACGAGTCGTCAATATTAATTCATCATGCACCCCCTGCTGGATCATCCTTATCAACATCAACCTGCCTGAATTTACACATCCAGTCTCAATCTCTCCAAAGTGCTGGGGCACAAGGAAAAAAGAAAAGTGGCTTCCAGATTACAAGTGTTTTGCCAGCACAGGTTAGTGCTAACAATAACAACAGTATAGCAGATGATACAGGAGGCTATGATGATATGGATGAGTCCCATACTGAGGATCTGTCCTCTTCTGACATTTTTACAGTCACAGGAATTCGTGAGAGAAGTTTTTCAGAAGAAACACTAAATGGTCTACATGGAAGAGAGACCCCTGGAGATATATTACCCAATGAACTAGGGAATCCTCACCTGCACTCTGTTCAGCCAGGATGTATGTTGAATGGGACTGTTTATCACCATAAGGACCATGGGTTGACCTCTATACCTACACCACAACAACCATTTCAAGGGCTAACCATGTACTCTTCATCACTTAATAGCAGTGCTCTATCGTTAGGCACCACTGTGCAGTCTGTTGCTGCTACCCAGAGTAGAACCCAAAGATTAGCTTCAGTCCAAGGTGCTGTTGTTGATGTTTGTGCCACTGTAAATGTGAACCAGATCTCAATTTCAGCATCAGGTTCTGCAACTGGTTCCAGTGGAGCAGGGATGCCAGGGGGTGTGATTAGGTCAAATGCTATTGAGGGAGGACTCCTTGGCACAACAGGAATTACAGTAACTGCTATGCAGAATTTCACTGCACCCGGGACTACTCAAATTCAGTCTTCCACAGCCATTGCCTCCCGTTTCAGACTGGTAAAGCTGGACTCCAGCTCAGAGCCCACCCGAAAGGGACGATGGATGTGCACAGAGTATTATGAGAAAGAAGGTGCTGCTGCAGCTCCATTTGCAGATGCAGCCTCTAGCTATCGAACTGTGGATAATTGTATCTATCCTGAGAGTGATGGTACAATTGAAGCATCCTCTTGTAACACACTGAGTGTTTTAGGAGATCATGGAATGCAGCTTACCCAACAGAACTGTGTTCCCCCTGCTGTCTCTGTTCTTCACCCAAGTCTTTCTCAAAAAACTTCTCAACTTCACACGCATTCCCAAGATACTGGAATAAACACTCTTACTTCACCACCTTTAGCATCCTGTAACAACCCACAATTTATTTCAGTCCCAAGTCTATTATCAACTGAGAGTCAGCCTTCCCCTCCCATGGCCCAACAACAGATCCCATATAATGTAGAAGGCCTTTCTGAAAAGTTAATGGGTGGCTACCCTATAAATCAATTTTCTAGGCTCATGAGCCAGGATTTACAGGCAGTAGATTATGCACAGATTTCAAATAGCACCCAGGCCCCTTCTCAGTCTCATCAGATGCTGACAATTCAGAGCTGTATAAGGCTTAGGGCTACTGCAGCACCTAGCCATCCAGCTGGGACCCCCACAATACCTGTCCCACAGTCTGTATCTCCAAAGCCCCAAGTTCCATTTCCACAGAAGGTGTTGGCAAAAGGAAGCACAGTAAATCAGGTCCAGCAATATCAACCACAAATGCCTCCAGAACAGCAGGCTACTGCTAATCAGCCACCCCAATCAGTGTCCTTGAATACAGGCCAGACTACTCCTAGTATATTTTCCTCTTCTCTTCAGAGCAATATTCAACCAGCCATTCCAACATACCTTCTGCATGAAGGTCTTGCTGGCGATCACTCTGGAGGCCAGTCCTCCCAGATTCTTCCAGCAAGAGACCCTTATGGTAGTGTAGCACCTCTGATCACCTCACAGCTTGAAGATGCCAGCCGTCTACTTTTCCACCAGTCCCTATTTTCACAGTATGACTCTGAAGCAAGTGTCAGTTTTGGACAGAAGGGTAGTGCCAGTGGAGATGCCAGTTTGGGCACAGATGAAGACAGGTAAGAGTTATTCTCACCTCAAATATATGATAATGAAACTGTAGAAGCCGTATAGGAACGTACCATGTTAAACCAGTAGGGGGCAATCTCTCTTAATGAATATAATGAGTGCACCTGGGATAGAGGTAGTGTTTTTTGTGTGTACGGGGGAAGCTCACAGCTTTTTGACCGTGAAATATGAGCGCGAATTGGATCTTTAGAAGGATATGTGAGATGTATTGTGTTCGAGCCTATACCTTCATCGTTTTGGAAATTTGTTAGTTGTTTAGCTACACATGTGATATGTTCAGGATTGGCGTGGACATGAACTGTGGAGGAATGAACAATGGAACTATGGTGACTGTATGATATGCTTTTTCCAATAAAAGACACATAACAGCATATAAAGAACATTTGCCTTAATTGACACGCGTCAATTAATAGCTCACTCCCCACACACACACGATTCACCTCTGACTTTAGTGAAAAGTCAGCCACAGAAACTAAAACAAATTTTCTTCTAACTATTGCTCACAGAGAAACAAACACCACGTGCTAATTTGTGCTTTTACTTTAGGACTGAAAGTATTAGTGTTGTAAGATGTAGGATTGTTTTGCCAAAAATGAGTCTCCTATTTTTTTGGTCTGTATAGCAGTAATCTATAATTTTGTCTGGGCAACAGACATTTGCATTTGACTAAAATGCTGTGTAGACTTGCTTGAGTTAATAATGTGCTTCTAAATATAGCATCACTTCTTTTCCATTCACGGGCTGTTCATTTACATAATATGACTCACTGAACATTATCTGGTCTCCTGGGCACATGGCCCTTGTTGAATGAATAGAAAATAATCTCTTTTCTTTTTATGCAGGGAGTTAGTGATTGATTGTTTCCCATGTTGGGACCATACTAGGACTTCATTCATTGCCTTGCATGTCTTTTAGTTTAATCACACCGTCATTGCAGAGCTGTTGTTTGTTTCGTTTTTTGCTTTTATTTAACGGAAACACAAACAGGTTTTATACTGATGCAGGACGACCAATATGAGCACTGTTCTGCAAGTGTCTGGTGATGCAGTTCCTTAAATCTAAGTACAGTTAGTAGTGCAGACGTCATTAAAATTACTCTGTAAATGTCGTTCAATTTTCAGCTGCATATAAACAATGTTTGCGCCCTACTTGAGACAGCCGGGGGCTCTGATGCTGATATCACTTGCCTTCTTGTTCTGATTTAAATGTTATTCCTACTAGTAAGTATTGGTCATGTCTTATAAATATATGTGCATAAGAATGTCTTATGAATGTTAATATTTAGGAAATACTTATTAAGACACTAAGTGTCTGTTATTGTTAGGGTTGATGCCAATTGGGCTACTTAAAATATTTCAGAACCTGCTGATCTCATGGGAATCTTAAACACAACTTTAGAGTTTACTCAGAAGTGCAAAAGACAAAAAGCCTCCTCTGAATAGTGCATCTCAGGCTGAAACACCTTTTTGGTGAGAAGGATCAGAGGAGACTGACCACACTGTATTGAGTTGAAATGAAGTCCACAGCAACTTAAATAAGCACTCATTACATTTGTACTGAGCAGAAAACATTTTGAAAAACACAACACATAAAATGTTGAGACAGATGGGCTACAGAAGTTGGGAAGTCTACTGTTGGGACAGAAGATCAGTTTCCACTTTTGTCCACAAAGAACAATGATTTGAGGCTTTATGTGCACAAACTCACCAATCTGCCCGTTTTTTCTGACCTATCTTATCACCAAGGCATTTCCAGCAGAAAAGTCACTGCTTTGTTTTTTGCATGTGTGTTCCTAGCAGAGACTGTTGTGTGCAAACATTCCAGAAGTTTATGAAATGCTCAAACCAACCCATCTTTCCATTATCGGATGATGGATGGTTCAGTGCTCTATGAGATTTTCAAGGCTTGGGATATAGTTTTATAATGTAACCATGCTTTAAAGTGGACTATGTGTGCATGTGTACTATTAGGAACACTATTATAATACTGGGTAGGGTCTCCTCTTGCTCTCAAAACAGCCACAGTTCTTTGTGGCTTGGATTCCTTTGAGATTCTTGTCCGTGCTGACATAATTGCATTGCAATATGTTTGCAGATTTTTTATGAATGTCCCGCTCTGCCACATCTAAAAGATGTTCTACCGAAATCAGAGCCAGTGATCTGGACTGTTACTGAAGAACTGAACTCACTGTCTTTCAGTGAGGAACCAGTTTGAGATTAAGTCAAGGTGGGTAATTTGTGGCCATGAAGGGATGTTGTTCATGCTGTTGGCACTTATGTCTAACCCTACTGTCTTTGTGTCTTAGCAGAAAAATATATTCATCAGCTCAATATGTGTTTCCAGTCTTTTTCTGTCCAGTTTTAGTGCCCACTTCACCCTCAGCTTTCGGTTCCTGCAACCGGACTTTGGGTGTTGTAACCTATCTGCCTTAAAGCTTAACTTGTTTGAGTTTAGTTAACTTAACCAAATCTGCGAGTTGGCAGGGTTTTGTAAGTATTGCACTGCTGTAACATGAATGGCCTATTAGATCCTTGCATTTAATAAATAGCTGTATAGATCTTCATAATGAATACAGTGGCAAAGTCACAATGTGGAGAATGGAACATGTTTAATACACATTCTGAATTGCTCCTTTAATACACCCCTAAAGTGGATCTGTAATATTCAGAGCAGGAGGCTGTGCAGGTTAGAGAGATGTTTAACTTTACTTTCAAGTTACTTTCAAACTGTTCTGTCACCAGTCTTGCTGTGTGTATTGGTGCATTATCTTCCTGATAACTGTTTAGTGTACAATGTTTGAACTATTGTCTGCACCTGCTCCTCTAGAATTGTTTGTTATTCCTTAGTAGTGACATGCTTCTCGCACAAGTATTATTGTAGGCCTAGGGAATGACATGGTAGCACATCCTAAATTGATCCACACCTCTGCTTCCTTCTGAGTACACAGTAGTCCAGGTGCTAGGCTTCTTTGGGGCTTCTCCTCACTGCAACTGTCCCAGAGGTTGGAATCGTGTGATGTGATTGACCTGGAGTCATCAGAGTGCACTACGTTTTACATTGTCCACAACCCAAGATTAATGCCGCTTTGGTGCTACATGAAACACCACAGAGCTAAGGAATTAAAGTGCATTGTGTGCAAACAGACAAAACAAAACACTACAGGTCACTACCCAAACAGCATGGACCAGTGTGCATACTGTATAATACCTTATACAGTATACTGTGCATAAATATAGGATATTGAAATGTAAGAGCAAGACAGCATGTGCAAAAACAGCAGAAAAACAGATTAATATGAATGGTGCTGTAGACAAGGATGTATACTGAATGAGAGTTTGGGTGTGCTTTTGAATTTGGTACAGTACAGGTCAGTTCACACAGTTAAGTGTGTGTGTGTGTGTGTGTGTGTGTGTGTGTGTTCACACAGTTGAAAGCACACACGGTTGAGTGTATTTTCAGTACAGTGAAGTTTTGGTTGTTGAGGAGTCTGATGGCTTGCGGGAAGTTGGTTGTGAGGGACCAAAATGGCAGGAGGGTGAAGTGTGTGTGTGTGGGGTGAAGAGTGTGTGTGAGGGGTGTGTGGGGTAATCGACAATGCTGTCTGATTTGTGAATGCAGTGTGTGAATGGTGTGTATAAATGTCTGTGATGGAGGAAAGAAAGACTTTGATGATCTTCTCAGCTGTCCTGACTATCCGCTGTAGGTTCTTGCGATCCGAGTCGGTGCAAGCCCCAAACCAGACAGTGATGTATCTGCTCAGGATTTTCTCGATGGTTCACCTGTGAAACGTGGTCAGGAGTTTTGGTGGATGATGTGCTTTTCTTAGCCCATAGGAAGTAGAGATGCTTCTGGACTTTCTTGGTGCTGGAGCTGGTGTTGAGTGACCAGGTGAAGTTCTCCGCTACATGAACACCAAGGAATTTAGTGCTATTGACGATCTGTGCTATTGACGATCAACTACCATCTTTTTCGTTTCGCCGATGTTCAGAGTCAGGTTGTTGCTCTACACCAGGCTGTTAGCTGTTGAAATGTTCACCATGCTCATATCATCTGCGAACTTTGTGGTTTGCCTTTACTATTTGATGTACTTCCAGATAGCCTGCACTTTTTGAATGAAGTAGGCATGGTGGGTCATAAAAAAACAAACTAGGTCTGCAATCCAGGTAAGTATCCAGACATCTCTTTCAGACAGCTTCCTCTTGTGTTGACATTTAATCTTGTTGGATGTGGTTCCTCCTTCATGCACAGCAACTGTAACATGTAACTTTAAATTCATTGACTGGTCAAATAAATAACATTGATTATCTCATTACAGTGGCATAAGTATATGGCCAGTGATTTTGAAAAAGGTAAAATTTTGATAGCCAGACAACGGGGCATCTCTAAAATGGTATGCAGTGGTTAGTACAAAATATGTGCTAAGGATTAACACCCGGTGAACTGATGACATAGTCTATGATGAAAGGCTCTAGCCACCTTTTAGAGTCTTTTGGATGTTGTCATGAGACCCCATCAGCACTGTGTGGTGCCCACAGCCATAAAGTATTATTTCATTCCATATTCCAATTATAAAGTACTATTCCATTACACCACATGGTTGGCCTAACTTAAGGTGTTCCTGTGTGAGCTCCAGAAGGCCAGGCTCATGGCTAAACCATGTAAATCATGTCCTCTGGAGCTGCAAGATAATACAGTGGAAGCAGTTAAAGAATACCTAAGTCCCACACCCAAGCCATCATGAAGCTCATTTCATATATCCCACTCCTTGATAGGTGCCATTGTAAGGATGTGCAATGTCATCAGGAAATACTGCAATGGCAAGGCCAGTTCCTTTGTTATTTTGCTATACACTAAAACATTTTAGAGTCAGGACGTATAGATTTAACATTTATTTGACATTTTGTTGTTCAGTTCCTTAATGACTTTGGGATAGAAACTGTTCCTGAGACGGTTTGTGCGTGATGTGATTGACCTGAAGTCCTTTGTCCTCCAGGGCTTCTGCTTGGGGTAGAACCAGATTTGTTTGTCCACAGTGACATTGTTGTTTTTTATGTAGCAGAGCAGTGTTGATGTATACACCTCCACGCCTTTGTCTATGAAAATGTCCCAGTCTGTCCTCTCAAAACAGTCCTGCATCTGTGAGGAAGCTTGGTTTGACTGGACTAGTGGTACTTTTATTGTTCTAAAACTGCTCTTGATATTTTGATTAGGCTTTGTCCCTCGAGTGGCACATGTGCAGTTCAAATTTTGGGAAAACTGCCTTTAAATTCACATAAATAAAGTCTCTAGCTATGAAACTGGCTGCTTCTGGATGGTTGTTCTGCTTCGGGATTAATAGCACTGGGCTATTGCTATGCCAGTGTTAGCATCCCATGGGATGTAAACAGCTGTAACTATATGAATGGTATAAGCAAACGGAAGTTAAAACAGCCTGCGTTTAACAGTCATGCACTCCAAATTAGAACAATGTGTGTCTCTGATTTTGATGTGGTTGCACCAGCTGTTATTAGTGTAAAGACACACACCCCACCTTGATTCTTACCAGAGTCTTTGTTTCTTTTTTACAAAGTGCTTTGTGGCCTGATCCAGGAAGACCCTTGTGTTCTGGCTATCTTGTCTGGTATGTTGTTCTTATGAAGAAATTCACTCATGACAGCCTGATTATACTGTGTTCTCAGAATTAGAAGGTCTTGTCGACTGTATATGGGATTCCTGCTGCTGGAAAAAGTACACACTTAAAAAGCACCGAAAAGGAGAGTGTCGAGCCACTATACCTGAAACGTTAATATGATCGATCTTAATTTTATTTTCTGTTGTTCACATCTAGACATCTTAGCACATTATATCTTTTGTTTGAGCCCACACATTTTTCAAGTGAGCAAAATCATTGGAACATGTAACTGACAGTATTTTTTGGTGGTTACACTGATGTATCTCATTAGATTGACAGTAAACAATTCATAGCATTGACTGCCATTTTGAAGCTATAATAGGAAATTCAATTATAGCTATTGCTCAAGCATTAGACACGGACAATACAACAATTTGGAATGTCATGTAAAAGAAAGAAACCACTGGTATACTGTCAAGATGACCTCAATTATGTTCAGTCAGGTAAAGAAAAAGAAAAGAAAAAAATGATTACAACCATTGAAATAGCCATGATGCAAACCAAAAATAGAATCTATAGATTTTTTACATTTACAGCATTTGGTAGATGCCCTCATCCAGAGCGATTACATTTAGCTCATTTATATAGCTGAGCAATTGAGGGTTAAGGGCTTTAACTAACAAATAGTCAAAATACCAAAGACTAGATACCAAGCAATAAATTATTTTGTTAAATGTGTTCTTTTTCTGTCACCCTCAAGGTCACCAGCAAGATGAAACCACCTTTAATACATTTTTCAACCTCCATCTCAGTTGTCTGTGCACAAACAGGATTTCTTCTTACAGTCTCTAGAATAGGAGCATACAATAAATCCATTTATTTAAAATGAGAGACATAAAGCACCTACTTTACGAGATGCCACTTGTCAAAGAACTAATGATTTCAACATGATGGAGAAAAGTTCTAAAAAGACGATAAAAATACACTTACCAATCACAATGTTTTGAAGTTCTAAAGTTTGGAACGGTGTTTTCCCATCTACACCTTTGGCCAAGTCATTTACGATGACCTGTCTCATAGTTCGCCAGACCGTATCCTACACATCCACTCCACCCAGCAATCAAGTACCTGAAATAATTTTTAAGCATGCTGTCACTATTAAGCCAAAGCGCTACTATGCTTTTGTATACAACACTTATAGACTTAACAAATCATTAAATACATCCAAATAGTTTAATCATCTGTTAGATCTTTTGTTTTAGACTGAACACACACTGAACAGTAATTATAACCAGACCTCTAAATGATAAGAGTAAGCAACTATGCATAACTCACACTGTTACCTACCACTTTTTGTCTTATATCTTGACAGGATCGAAGGTCATATTCCAGAGATTAATGACCTTAAGTCTTCAGTTGGAAATGTTTTTGGAGTTAAATGTTCAGACTCTGTGAGCTCACAAACATTGTGTGCCTTTAGATCTTGTACCATCCTCATAAGGTTTCCCTGCTGTCCCATAAAAAATTCTTGTTTGCTTATTATGTTATGGAGAATTGCTGAAACATCAAAAACACCAATCACATGCTATGAAATTAGCCTCACACCAACAGACAATATAAAAGAAACAAAAAATAAATCTTACATCTTCTAAATGGGTCACAGCTTGGGAGGCATTTTCTTTGAGGTTTGGCTGTTTTATGACTCCACATTGACTGTGCTGCGTGCTCAAGAGACTGTAAAGATAAGTCATTTTGCATGTCATTTCACTGTGAAGCTCTGCATTTATTGATACTTGCAGAACTTCTTGCTTGTAATGGCTGTTGTGAGGTCTGGTGAGGTGGCAGAGTTGGCTCAGGCAAGTTAATCACTTGGTGTAATGATAATCAAAGAGTTTTTTATGCCACACAGAGACGGGACCTCTCTCTCATGAGGATGATTGTGACTTTTCAGTGGTCTGTGTTAAACCTGAGGATGTTTATGCCATACAGTGGGGTTTATCCTTTGCAATAGAGGACTTGCTTGAAGTTCATTAGAAGCCGAATAAACTATTTTGGATAGTGGCTGTATTTGTGGAGCTTGAGGCAAATTCTCTCCTAGGGTGGCATGTTCATGTGAAGATACTACAGTATTCAGGAAAATATCCCCATAATTTATTAAACTGCACAATGATAAAAGAACATGTTAGAGAGGTTAGTGTTAAAGAATTTTACATAATACACACAATCTTACTTTATTTTCCATTTTGGTGGCGTCAGGGTATCAGGCTCAGCCTCTGACTGAAGATCAGTCTGCTGTTCTGCAAGAGGCAGCTTCCGCTGTGCTTCACTATAATTATCTCTGAAAAACAGAATTCAGAATTAAAAACTATCCAAAAGTTTACTTGCAGTATAAATAATTTTAACTTTATATGCAGACCAAGACTCCTGGCATTGCTTAAAACACTTAGTTGCCCTCTGAATTCTCTCACCTTCGTATTTTCATTACTTTAAAAATGTCCAGTGCCGTCATCACTAAAATTCTCACTTGAAACCTCCTCGTCACCTTCAAAAGCATAATCAATCCCAAATCTTGCAACACTAGAACTTACTTAAACACTATTTTGGGTTGGCCTGTTTTCAGTCTGAAAATTAAGTCTTTTCTCCAAAGATTCCCACATCTTATTTACTCTTTTAATAGCCTTTTTTGCATGTTATTTCGCTCACTATAAGCCTGAATATTTTCCATTATGCCCTGCGGAATAATTAGTAATAATAAAAGCTAAAACTAAAAATGAAATCAAGTAAGCGTGATGTGGATGGGGAAAAGCTGGTTTAATGCCGAATATACAAGTAAACTACTATTCCCAAGATGTTAATGTCCAATATTGTGGAATTGTGAAAACTTGTGAAAAAAGCATTCATTTGGCTTATTTATTGGTTGTCCAAATGTTTACATTTTTAAAAGTTATCTTTAAGGCTGGAAAGGTTAGACATTCATCCAAGTGACGTCGTGGTTTGGAAAATGTTATCCATCATGTTATTTAATGCAGCAGAATGTGCATGGAAGATATCTAATCAAATAACAAAACAGAAATACAACAGGCACAGTTTATTAAAAAATGTAGTAGTTGTTTACACTAAAGTTGTTCATGTTAATTTCAGACAGTCTTAAATCTGTCTTATTAAAAACTCAATAGTACATAAAAGGCTATTAAAAGGACAAGTCCCATTCAGTCATAGAACTGTCTTGTAGGATGCTACAGATTGAACCTTTAGTTTCTTTGTATTTTTATTTTTTAAGTCAATTTTTATGAAAGTTTCTGCTATTGGAATTTTTAACTTTAAAAAACACTTTCAGTATTTTATACTTTTTGACAAAATGAACTTTATGAATATGTATAAAATAAATATGTACCATTTTACTGTGACACGCATCTTGTATGCCAAACAGATACAATTTTCTTAATGTTTCTCTTGGTTAGTCCAACTAGAGCTCAGCCTAATGCTGTTTGGCACTAGACTGTGAAATAACTGTGCCAGCAATAATCCAGAAGTGCCAAATGTAAGCCAGACTAGTCCCAAACTCTGTTGCTATCTAGGGTGGCCCTGGGATTCGAAGTCACGACCTTCCGATCAGTAATTTCACATGAAATGGGCAAAAAAAATGTGATCTCTGTGACTTTAACTGTGAAATTATTGTTTATGCCTGGTTTATTATAGCAACTTTTTACACAATATTAGTTGCTAGATAATATACAGAATGGTGCAAAGAAGATGTAAGAAGGGTATCTATTCTATGTAATTACTATGTAATACTTACTATGTAATAAAATCTTTTTTTCTACCGGGATATGGTACAATTATAAGTACCTCCCTTTTGTTATAATTTAAATTAGTTAAAATTTAATAAATACCCATTGACTAATGTCCTGAAAACAATCCTCAACTTAATTAAGCTACAGCCTCTGGCTTTGAAGAAACAAAATGTGTCAGAGGCATAACAGTGGCATAACAGTGGATGCTAATACCATGGTTATGAAAAGAGGTATACTAGTAGTGAGTAGACCCCTCGCATTTTTGTAAATATTTTATTATATCTTTTTATATGCCAAAACTGAAGAAATGGCACTTTGCTAGAGTGTAGTGAGGGGACAGCAAATTTACACTGTTATACAAGCTGTACGCTCACTACATTTTGTGAATAAACCTCTAAGTGAAAATGTCTAAATTGAGCCCAGTTAGCCGTTTTCTCTCCCCGGTGTCATGTGAACGGGGAACAGGTGTGTTAGATGTGGTGTTATCACTCTGGCAACATGGCAAAGAACTCTTTGAGGAACAGAGAAAAAGAATTGTTGCTCTACATAAAGATGGCGTAGGCTATAAGAAGCTTGCCGAGACTCTGAAATAGATCTGCAGCACATTTTCCAAGACCATAGAGTGGTTTAACAGTTCCACTCAGAACAGGTCTTGCTGTGGTTGACTAAAGTCATTGAGTGCACGTGGTCAGCTTCATATCCAGAGGTTGTGTTTGGGAAATAGCCTCTTTTAAAGATAATGCACAAGAAAACAGTAGTGAACATTTTAAAATGATGTTATTAGCTCCTCCACACACTTTGCTGCTGTGTCTGTGCCCTCAGAATTCTGTGCCTGTTTCATGTCTGAATGCCAGGCCATCTTCATAGTGTCTCACACTACTTTTTCCATAAAATGCAACAAAAATATGTTTGACAGTGACACTGAAATAATTGATTAAATAAGCAATGAGATTACTGCATTTTCTTCCCTGGCAGTAAAACTCTGGTGCTTCATATCCCTTCTCAATATCCCTGAGCTCAAACTATCAAACTGAACTGGTTGTCTAAAAAGAAAAGAAAAAAGAATGATTACCCACAAGCAGTAGCCAATAATATGCGATTACACAAATTAAGGTACTGTTTGTCATTTTAGGATTTTTTGTCTGTCTTGTCCACACTTTTGGCCAAGCGGAGCTCTCTGTCATTTGACCATAGGTAGCCTCATTAGGCTGCATCAAAAGAATGAATTAATTAATGGATGAATACGTTTGTGTCTAGTAAATATACACTACGTTTTTTGGGGGGGGTTTTTAGGATACACCTGTCAGTACTATAGAGCCGACTATACAGGTTTATAAAAATTTTATGGGTTATGAAAGCACATTGGGCAGTTGTTCTTGAAGGCTTTATGCAAAATTCTCAAGTCTCATTCTCAATTCCCAAATCATTATATCTTCTAGATCATTTCAATTGACCACTTACAATACACAATGAATGCAGTATTGGTCCATCTGCAGAGAAGATCTGGGGTTGTGGGTTTAGGATCTGTGCCATTCTGAGGAATTCAGCTGAGAGAAAGAAGGCGTCCTTTCGGCTGGTTCAAGACTGGAGACTAATGTATTGGTTCTCAGATGGGAGACTAGTACAGGGTCCATGGTTTGGGTGAAAGATGTCTTTGATGCCTCTCACTCTCTATAGGCTTATGATGAATAATTTATATATTTTAGAAATATTTCATTTTCTAACATATCAGAGTGCTGATACTTTGCCACATAATTAGCCATTAATTGCTATTTTTTCAGTTGTAATTTTCATTCTTTTTTATTTTAATTTATATCATGTGAATATATTAGATAAATTATCGTGTTTTATGAATTTCATAACGCTTTGTCTGTCTGGCTCTCTACAGCTCTTTAGGTGCCAGTGTTGTGGCCATTGACAACAAGATTGAGCAAGCAATGGTAAGCATTTTTATTTATGAACCTATTCTAATGATAGTTAAAATTTATATTTTCCCTTTCACTAAGCACCATGATTGCTTTTAGAACCTGATAAAAAAAAATCAGGTGTATTTATTTATTTGGCAGCTTGAGGCTTGATTTTCACTAGACAAAGTACATGCCAAATTATGTCCCATTCTAATTAACTCCCTCCATTCAAAGAAGGCTGGACACTACTGAAAATCCAGCCTATTAAAAACAAACAAACCTCTCTGTATCAACTATTGACCATGACAAAAGAGTTGAGTGAGTAAGTTCTGCAATTTTGGCTTTACTGGAAGAGGGATACATTGAGTGTCAGGTTGCATCCATTCTTAACATTGAAATTTCATAATAAAAAGGTCAAGCTGCAGACACTGATGACGACAAAGGTACAGACTGGCAGACGGCAAAAACGAATCTCCACTGACCGGGATGACTGGCAACTCATCTAAATCTCACTCAACAACCGTAGGACGACATCAAGTGACCCTCAAAATAAATGGCCAACGGCAGTTAGGGAGAAGTGCACTGCAAGGACATGTTGAAACAGGCTCCTAGAAGCAAGGCTAAAGTCATACAAAGCTAGGAAAAAAAAAGAATAATAAAGAAGCAGTGAAACGCTAGGCTGAGGTTTGCAAAAGACCATGGGTTTTTTTTTTAGCTGTGCCCATTTTTAGCTGTGCCCAACACATGGTTGTCTAATGGTTAGACAGAGAGATAAAGAGGCCTACAAGTGAAAGAGTCTCGCATTCACTCTGAAATTTGGTAGAGGATTGAGGTTGCTTCAGCATGGCTCGAATCGGACACATTCGTCTTTGTGGAGGGCGCATAATTCAAGCCGCTTACAAGGTTTTCCTGAAGAAAACTTGCTTCATTCTGCTATGACAATGTTCCTCAACTCTGAGGATTGTTTTTTCCAGAAGGACAATACTCCATACCACACAGTCAGGTCAGTCAAGGTGTGGATGGAGGGCCATCACACATTGTGAACATTTAAAACTCCTTCCACAGCTATGCAGTACAATAGCTTGTACCTTGTTTGTTTATTTAATTAATATATATATTTTTTTAAGATTGGCCTAAGAAGCGGGTATTTGAACAGATTCCCATCCCCTGTTAAAATGTGTAAGATGAACTGTGTTTTCTTATACAACCATTGTATTGTAAGAGTGCGTCAGGACTCAAACACACAAGTTTTATGTGGACATTTCACGAGATAAGAAATAACACGAAACTCATTTAAACTGGTACAGTTAAAAAGCGGAACACACTGGCCTCATGCAGGATAAATACTGTTTCCCCTTGCTTTTTTCTAAAACCATCCCAATTTACTTGACTCAACTTTCAAATGGGTTATTGGTGTTGTGGGAGAATCATTTTAATACATTGTTTTATTTCAAGTATACTATTAAATTTACATTAGTCTTGTGGTTTCGATATCTCATTAATATGAAAGGAAGGGGCAAGTTAACTCCTGTGACATTTGTCCTATTGTTTAAGTTGGCCATTTGATTCAAGGTCTGAGTCAAGAAGGAATGCTCAGCATTAAAGGTGAACTCATTCCTATGATAATGAAGGGGTTAGGTTTAGGTTGACTGTTATGTTAATGGGATTAAGGACGGGTGAAATTCCAGGATCTGGTGTGTTGCATCCTTTCATTCTTTGATTGTCACCCGAGTGTTTTGTCTCTATCTGATGGAACTGCCCCCTAAAATCTGTATATTTACAATGTATTACAACTTTGTCAGACTTGATAACTGCAGCGCCCATGCCAGTACGCTCTGACTTGAAGACTCGCGTTCATCATGTCTCTACAATAAAGACCACTGCACAAGGAAATCCAAGTCTCTTGGTCTTCCCTGGAAAAAGTTTACAAGAGTGTTCACATACAAAATGATTAAAAATAGCAAAAGAAAACAGTAGAGCAAAAGGTAATTAATGTATAAAGCAGAAAAATGGAGGACAAGGAGTGTGAAAAGAAATGATGCATAGGTTTACAGTGTGAAAAAACTACAACTTGTTAGTATTAGCATCTTTTTTTAGAGCAGATGCTAATTCCATTTAGATTGCCCACACTTTTGTTACTCTTTTCTGTTACATTTAAATGCTGTTCTAATAATCTGTTAAATAGAAAGATAATAATCTTGTAACCTTCACATCTGATTACCTTACATTCAAAATAGGTGTCTGTGTTTGGTGCAGGAACAGGAATATTTTGTCTGAAACAATAAACTTCAATGTGTAGGACAACACAGTTTATTACAGATTTTAATCTGTTCAAAATAACTGAGATTGGATTGTTGATGCAATAACGACGTGCCTGTTCTCTTACTGCCCAAAATACCTGACAGGTTTTTATCTTCACAATTTGGTGTATGGATAGTGTATATAACTCATGTATTCTGTGTTTAGGTTTGTGTCTGTCATTTGTCCCTTTTGATTTAACATCAGCAAAGATGATCTTTCACTGTATGATCTTTAATATAAAGTCCTTGGAATAAAATCATTACCTACAAAATTGCTAAACCTAAAAAAAAAGCTTACCTACAAAATTGTCAGTTGTCCCATCAGAGGTTCCAGTTTGAGGTTTCTTTTTGTACCTTATCTCCAAACACCTTATCTCCAAAGCCAAACACAACACTGACATTTCCATGCTTCAGGATGACCATTTACAGCGTCTGCATAACAATAATAAAATTAAACACTTCCACTGGTATCATCTGTATGTGACTGGATTGTGACAGGACAGTTTATCTAGAGATTATTATTTTGGGAAAACATGTGGGCTGAAATACATAATGCACAAAGTTCTGGTGTTGTATGAACGGGCACAAACTAGTGCTGACAATGGCTTATCTCAGTGTTGAACTAATTTCTCTTTCTCCCTGTTTATCTCTTCATTTTTAGGACTTGGTGAAAAGCCACCTGATGTATGCCGTACGTGAAGAAGTAGAGGTGCTAAAAGAACAAATTAAAGATCTGATTGATAGAAATTTCCAGCTGGAGCAGGAAAACAACCTACTGAAGAACCTGGCTAGTCCTGAGCAGCTAGGTCAGTTCCAGGCTCAGGTACAGAGCACCTCCCCAACCATTGCAACTCAGTCAGCAACTCTGGAAGGTCTACCAACCTCACAGACCCAGGGTTTGGGTCCTTCGGTATAACTACCTACTAACAGTGTACTGGAGGACTACTGCCCTATACTCTCAGCAAAACTTAACACACGTTAATCAATACTGTGAACACTTTTAAAGATGGCAGCACTATTAAATGCCATTGCTGAGGCTTGAGGATATACTTCTAAACTTTTTGCCATTTGCACATAGATCTAGCTTGCTGAGAGCCAACCCCTAGAGAGCTTTATTTGCTTCAGACAATCAATACTGAGAAAAATGACTTGAAGTGGACTGTAACAAATGCCAATCATGGAGGATAAAGATCTTTGGAATTTGGGTTTAATGACTTGTACCTCTGCATGTACAAAAGTCTACTTGGTATTATTCATTTCAGCAGTAAATGTGAATTGTGGTGTTATTTATACATGGTCCATCTTTTATTGACCAATGCTTATATATTTGTTTCCATTCTTAAAATAAAAAGGAGAAAGCACTTTACAATGATTAAAATTAAGAAAATAAAAGAAATATATCCCGTCCCGTTTATAAATCTGAAATTGATTTATAATCTAATGCATATTAATGCGGACTAGATGAAGGCTGCATTTCATGGCTATGCCTCAGTGTTCAGACTTTATTCTTGTCATTTCAACCCATTTAAACCTGTGACTCATTTGGTCTTAAGCAGGCATACAGAGCATTTCAGTTGAGGGATATTAGTATTTTTCTGCTACCAGCCTAAGACTAGATGTCCATTAAGAGTTTGTGAACATTTTGAATTAATTTTGTTTGTAAAATAAATGTTCTCCATGTAAAAATGACTGTTATATGTAGCAGGAAAATTGAAATAAAATGAGTTGTTAATGTCACACTTTGTACAAATCAAGTTCAGACTGAATATACCATAGTTCAGACCTTATAATAAGGAGCTACTTGACTTGACTTGACTTGACTGAGCACACTGTATTTGCTACCATCCTTATAATAAGCAGTGCACACTGATGAAAATGTATTCTGTTTCCACAGGTTCGAAATTCTGATAACAGATCTTATTTTGATGAAAATAGGTGGGAGGTAAAACTGAAAAGGCTATAAATAATTTTGTTATAGGATGTTTATATCATTATAATCAACCAAACTTAGTGTTTTATATTTGGGCACAGCTTTTATTGTGTGTGTGTTATAAGGATAGGAATGGGGACAATAATGTAGGAAATATGACCAATGAGAACCAGGTTACTATGAGAACTCTTTCTGTGATTCTTCATATGCTTGTTGGTTGTCATCTGATCTTGGTGTTTGAAAGATTTTTAATTTTTTATCCAGAGGCTCACCAAAGTTTACAGATAGAAGCCACGGTTGTGATTTCCCAACAGTACAATGGCTCAATGCTAATTTGTACCTGCTAAAATTAGATAGACTGGAGGTGGTCATCTTTTTTTGTGTTTTCAGTATTGATTAAAAATATCAATTATTAGATTGATGTTGTAAAGCACATCAAATTTTTCAGACTTTTTGGTTCTGAGAAAGAGCTTTCAACTTGTTTCTGCTCCTTTTCAGTGGTTATTGCCCAATCTTTGCATAGTCCTTTGCCATAGTCCCAAGAGTCCTCAGTGCACTTTTCCTTAGAGATGAATGATGTGGTAGCCTTATAAATGTCCAAAATATTAATTTAGTTTCATATTTACTTTTTTTTTTAATTCGAGTGGACACATTCATATAATGGGTGCATATGTGTCTCATGACAATAACTCTGTTTATTCAGTCAAATGCTTACAGACAAGTCTATGATGACAAAGATTTTTAGAATGTCTCAATTTAATTAAAAAACAATTTAGAGAAAGGCAAATAAATGCATCATATTAAATATTATCTTGAGTTGGTCTTATAGTTCCTGAACCCCATCAGACCTTAACTGTGCTTGAGCTGTCCCATGAACACCCCTCCTGCTGGACCATACAATATTCCTAGCAGAGTTTTCAGGGGATGTGCAGCCCTGCTCGTGGATGTCTCTATGGAAATCTTCAATATTTCTGCCCAGCCATTCCATCATACTTCAAGACCACTACCATTGTTTCCATGCTAAAGAAGTACTTTTGGTACTTACAGTCAGCAGCACAGTGGGTTACAGCATATAATAAAGAAACAGTAGAATGTCTGCCAATGGTGAAGACCAACTGCTAAATTGTTATTTAGGCCCTGTTAAATAATATATAATTAAGTAAGGTTATACAAGTTTGTTTTTTCATTACTGTATTATTAAGGTATTTTTATTGATTAGATTAACTACATATAAAAGTGCCAAATATCCCATTTTATTTCTCTACATAATGCAACTTTACTTTACTTTACTGTTTACTTTAATGTATCTTTACTTCATTGTTGGTGAAACTTTTTAGACCCCATTCTTTTCCACCACTCCCTATCTTGCTCTGATGTCACCACAAACTCGGTCTCCACACAGTTAGAACATATCATGCCCACCAGGACTGGATAGCAGGGCAGGGTAGCTGGCACCATGAGGAAGCCAGGTGTTTACTGGACTAGCATTCCTACCTGGAAGTGGGAATATTGATCTGGATCCCGGTTTTTCTCAAAGAACAACCTCCAAGATCCCAAGATAGTTTGATGGAGAACCTGGAAGGTCACTCATATCAGGTAATATAGAGAAAATGGTGAACAAATACAGCCAAATAATTCTGTATCCCACATGCATCTTTCTGTTATTAAGGAAAACTTATACTTTGTGATGCTGGACACTCAAACTAAAATATAACCCAATTGCTGGTACCAAAATAGGAGGTTAAACCTTTCCATGCAGCTCATTACAATCCTATAACTGGGTTTATGGGGCATCTCACGGCCAATTTATATTGGCTGGGATTTTGTGGCACGTGTCATGAATGTCAGTTGCTGAAACAACTGGGCATCCCAAAAGAAGTACTGTAACCTCCACCAATGACTGAGGTTCCATTTTATAGAATTGGAATGTTTACTTATGTGTGCTTTGTTTGCTCTTTAATGGACAACCTTGTGAATCTGAGCGAGAAGGACAGAGCTGACAGAGCTTGCATGGCACATGCACATTCCCAGAGTGTGAGCTTGGTAAGTGTAGGCGAACTGGACTGAGGTGAAAGCCCTAAAATATTGGGACTGTGTTTCATTTACTTTATTTCCAATTGAGTTTTGAATTTAAAAAAATGCCTTTTGAAATAATAAGAAACTCAAGTCACATAAAAATTCTGACAGGAATATGTGCATTTATTGTTTGTTATTCAGATTGTACACTTTATTGCGTTGTACACGCATTTATTCACATAGTCTTCCACAGAAATAACCTAAAATAAGAATAATGAATGAAAAATCTCAGAACACAAATAATATTGTCTTACTGAACCATGCACTTCATGGACAAACTGAAAGAATACCAACAGCACATTTGTACATTGATTCATCCTACATTGTTTAAAGTACCTAGTTGCTTCTTAAGATGTTTCACCTCTTTCTCCATATGGAATATTTCACTGCTTAGCTCTTGTTTGGTGGACTGAGACTTGTTTAGTTGGCAGCAAAGCCATTTTATAATGGCCTCACATCTTCTGTTATGAATCTAAACAGGAAAAAGTGTCTTATTACATACTGTAAGTCATGTAATCCCTACCAAGCTTGTTTTCTTTCAGAATAAATGCAAACAGTACTGGTTTGGTTCTACAGTAATGTCTAGAACATATTTTTTTCTAACACCACTTACTTGGAAAGTAGCAATAGACAATAAAAAGGATGCAGTATTGCAAATTCAGTTCTGACTTATCATAATCATTTGTTTCCTTTATGGTCAGTGTGTGGCTTTGATGGAACAGGTGGGTAATATATAGTAAAACATTTTAGTTAGGTTTTTTGTTACTTTTATGTATAAAATCAATAGCATTTCATTTTATTTGTTTGATTATATCATTCTTTCTACAAGCCTTGCACATATTCTATCAGCTTTTACCAGACAAGGTATGGAATTATGGACAGATGCAATTATATTAATTTCTATTACATTATTGTTTACATGGTTCTGATGTAATTTATTGCTAAAGCAAAATAAGTATTTATCCTTTAGGCAGGTTTTTTTTAGAATTTTTTTTTATTTAAATACATTTTTATATAAAGATAATAGAATTCTTGCAGCTTACTGCTATATCTCTTCTCAGTTGTGAATGGTTCTTTTTCTCATTCTCCAGCAGTGTCGCTTTTCTTCTTACAAGCTCTTTTGTTTTATGTATCTGGGCCTTAATGATGACAATTTCTTTCTAAAACGAACACAAAATAATGTTAAATTAAGCATAGCAACCAAACTCAGACAATTTGTTTGAGTTTTTATGTGCCCAAAAGCTTGCATACGCATACAATGTGCGGTCACATTATACTGCTATTATTTTGAACAATACTGTACTGTAGGTCTTGAAATCATCTCATGCCTTTTTCATGCCATTGCTTAAAAACAGGATCAGTAATAGATGGTGGAAACGTGATTCTCCTGTAGTGGCATTAATGGCAGAGATGAATTTAAAGTGTCGCCTAGATCAGAAGAGTGGATATGACTACTGGATTATGTATTAAAGAAGTAACTTTACAAGAGAGGGGTGCAGTAAGCAAAGCCAATAAAGAGGTAGATCTCACAAGACCTTCTGCCCTTTATTACCACTATCATCAATAGATCCATAGCATCTGGTCATGTACCAACTACCTTTAAGAGAGAAAGGTAAACATTAGTTAAATTAGTTAAAGCTCAATCCTAGCAAAAGTGAACTGCTGATCATCCCAGGTGATTCATCCCCAGGTCATGATTTTGTCCCCAGGTCATGATCCCCTCTTTTGCCTATGAATTTGTTTTTGTTTCTTTTTACTTTCCAAGGACAACTAAGTGCAGCTGATGCTACACCCGACCGGAGAGACTGCGGACAGGGAAGTACGTCATGTGACACACTCACAAAGAAGTTTCATGCTGTGTAGGTAAGAAATGTATGTCATCATGTGTATTTTTGTTTTGGTAGTTAGCGAAGCGTAAATATGGTGGAATCACTGAGTGGAGTAAAGTAGACCACTTGCACCAAATTATACACAGCCCACCACTAAGACAGCAAGTACAAGGCCAAAAAGACATGTCTCATGATGCTATGGCTCATGTTCTAAACCCAATGACAATGCCACCTTTTGTTTATACTCAGTCAGTTCTTTACCTAATGTTGTACACAAAGCTCAGGGTATTCCTTTTCTTTCATCCATGCACAAATCCCATTGGGACCTAAGAGTGTATTGATATATTTTAATATATCTGAACGCACTCTGTATATTTTGTGATGTCTTTTTTCTATTACCTCATCTTATGACCACAACATCCTTTGTTTAAGAACAAGGAATTCTTTATTTTTATTAAATAAAGAATGTGTCAAGCACAGATTCTTTGTTTGCTTTAATAATTCCTTTTATTGCACATACAATAGACAATGATAAAAAACACATTTCTGGTTTGTATATATACTCCCTGTCATCTTATTACACTTTGAAGAATAGTGTGTGTTTCTTTCTGCATTCCTCTTCCCTGTTATCAGTTCATGTTATGTTATGTGTCCTTTGAAAAGGTATTTTCAGCTATGGCAGGTTCCAAAATCTTGGTCTTGGAGAAAATCTGGCTTTTTAAAGATAGAACTGGCTTGGAATTTTTTTTAGAATATATTATGCATGAAATTCGTAAGGGTGGAGTGATAAGTGACATGAATAAGCATGATGCAATCATTCAAAAAGTCATCCAAAGAGCAATAAGCAGACAGCTGATAACAGCAGATGGTTTGAAGCCAGACCTAGGTAATTCCCCCTTATAATAGTTTGACATTTACAGCATTTGGCAGAAACTATTTCTCAGAGCAACATACATTTTTAGCTCATTTTATATAACTGAGCAATTGAGGGTTTAAGGGCCTTGCTCAAGGGCAAGGCAGAGGGAGCTTGTTGGACCTTGAATTCAAACTGAGAACCTTGAAATTAGTAGTCTGCCACCTTACCCACTAGGCTACCATGTTATGACCCCCTCAAAGTGAAGTAGTGACTGGATGAAAGCAAAAGCACCCAAAAAGTTCTACTATGACTATACCATGTGCGATGAGATCCTATGTTGTGGACTTAAAGAATACGATCACAATATTCAACATCTTCCCAAATCCAGTATATCACCAGGCAGGGCAGAATTGTGAAATCTCTCAGCAGTCTCTGGTTGTAGTCAGGGAGAGGCATGGTAAAAATGCCTTGTGGAAGTGATATTCTACCAATGTCTCCTTCATAGTCAGTTTTGTAGGTGTTTAGCTGTTCATTATTATTTCAGCAAGGGTCAGTGACTAAATTTTATACAGAAAATATGTGTACTTCTCTGTTCTTGCTCCTATTTGGATATCATTTAAGCTAATTTAAAGTGAGTAATTTCATGTTTAACGATAATTCCTTTTACTCCACCCACCCTAGCTGCTTTTTGTTGTTTTGTTGTAGGTATATACTTCATTACTGAAAAAACAGAGACGATCATAGCTCGGTGCTAATTGGAAAATGCTGTTCTGGCCTTGTGCATTATATTACAAAACTCAAGAGAATAAAGCATATAAAACAAAGACACATGGAGACATAAGTAAACAGAAGAATGTGCCATAGTGCTGTGGGCTGCTATACACATGATTTGCAGCTTGACCTGCATTTTTGATGCTGGTATAAAATATTATTATTATTATAAATTTTAAACTGACGTAAATAATTTAATAAGCTTTAAAAACTTTAAAAGTCCTTATCAATGCCACCGTAATTTATGAATTAACAGTAGGCCTAACACAGATTCTGAACAAAGGTGATTACATATCGATCAGAGGCTGCATGCATCTAATTGTATTGTACAGCAGGTTTCATATGAACAAATATTATGGTATAATATTCAAATATTAAAATTATTTCACATATTTCTTGGAAACCTGATGTTTACATTAAGTGCACAGTATTTCAAAATAACAATTGCAAGATATATGCCTTATTTAAAATCTTCTAAATTTGATTTTCCTTGTACATAAATAGCCCATGAAAACTATGTTACTGTACCTGAGCCTGTTGTATTGCATTCCCCTCTGGATTCTGTAAGTCCATCTTCAGTTCATTTATGTGCTCCTTTTGTCTCTTCACCTTTTCCCTTTTCTCCATCAACTCCATATGAATAGTTGTTTGGCTCTCCAGTGTAGCAAGTGACATTTTGTAGCTCTTCATTTTATTATGGCAATTGTTGTACCAAGCCAGCAAGGAATGTGACTTCTCTAATTGCTCTTCTATGCTGCAGCAGAATGTCCTGTTTTCCATCTGGATCACTTGTATCTCTGTTTGCTGTCTCTCAATTTGCCTGTTTACATGTTCCATCTCATTTGTGATGCCAGTGATTTGTTGGACTTTCAGTTTAATGTTACTGGAAACAGTGGCAAAACTCTTTACTGTCTTTGATAGTGTATCCTGCATGGTTGTGGAAAAAAAAAATATGTGAGATAAGGACAAGGTTGCACAGTCCACAATATTTTACACACATACTTCAAGCTAGATAAATATAATGATCAAGGCAGTAAGGGAAGAAAATACTTGTAATTTGTACATTTGAAAAGACTGCTCAGTTTTATTAATTGAGAAGTCTTGCAGATTAAAATTTGCTTCTTGTGCACATAACAGAGATCATTGTGTGAAGGGAGAGGTTATAAGAAAAAATTTAACAACAGGTAATAGAAGATACGAATGTGAACCACATCACCAATATTCCTGTCCCAGAAGGCCATTCAAAAATCTGACTATGTTCACAAGAAATTACAATGCAAAATGATGGTTATGTTAATGGTAATAGATATATTTATTAGAGAGATAGGTTGAATATATGGGTAAAAGCAGTGCCATCAGTAGACCAAAAAACACTATTTAAATTTGTAACAAATAATGCATCAAGACTCTTCTCTGTTCTGACTCCAAGGTGGTGGAATGAAATCTTGAAAGGACAGGCGAATTCAATTTAATTTCATTTGTATATTGCTTTTAAAAAGGGGCATTGCCTCAGAACAGATTTAAAGATTTAAATGAATATTCATCCATTATTTTACATTTACAGTATTTGGCAGAAGCCCTTATCCAGAGAAACATACAAAAGTGCTTTTAAGTCTCTATCATTGAATACATTAACTCTGGTCCACAAGGTTACAGACTTAAAGGCAGGGTCTCCGATTTTTGAGAAATGCTTCAGAAAACTGAGTCGGGCCGATAATAAACAAAAATCAAAACAAACGTGTAGCCAATGAGCAGAAAGGGGCGGGGCTTGTCAATATTGCTTGTGTGTCATTTTTGCTTGTTTGTTTATCTGCAATCATATTGTTCTTCCCTCCAGCTATGATAAAGACATTCTTTCCATTATATGCCTGGGTTACGTATGTATGTGTGGGCGGAGATATCAATACAGGAGTGGGACCATTTGGGTTAGGGCTGTGTTTGTTTTGGTGATTTTATATGTCAACATTGGCTTTCAAAAATCGGAGACCCTACCTTTAAGATACAATGAGCCTAAATCACTGTTCACTGTTTTTTTTTTTAAATACACACATACAACAAGCAGAGAAGAAAGTGCTAGTTCAAGAATCCTGAATCCTATTGAGATGCTGTGGCATGATGTTAAAAAGGTGGTTCATGCTCGAAAACTCCAATGTGGCTGAATTACAACAATTCTCCAAAGATAAGTAGACCAAAATTCCTCCACAGTGCTGTAACAGACTCATTGCAAGTTATCACAAACACATGATTGCAGTTCTTGATGCTAATTGTGGCCTAACCAGTTATTAGGTTTAGGGGCAAGCACTTTTTCACACAGGGCCATGTAGGTTTGGATTTTGTTTTCCCTAATAAATAATAATAATAATAATAATAAGCTTCGTTTGATGATGTTTGATGATCTGACACATTAAAACATTATTTAAAAAATCAGGAAAGGGTTTCTACAACTCTTAATCTAACTGGTTCAGGGAGGTGTTGATGTGTGTGGGGTTTAAATTCAATTTATTGGTATAAAAGGTATCAGAGGGTTTAATGTCCTGTATTTTAAAGAGAATTCAGCAGATATACACACAGTTTAACATTCCTAAGAATGTTATTTTTTTCCCACTACTTCCAGATTCACAGATCCTCGGTGGATATACAAAAGTTACTGGTCACTCAATACCAGCTCCATCAGTAAGATAGCCCAGCAGCGCCTTTACTTCCTATGAAGGCTGAGGACAGGCCATATCCCTCTCCCCATCCTGACCATGTTCTACAGAGGAACCATTGAGAGCATCCTGACCAGCTGCATTACTGTCTGGTTTAGGAATTGCACTGCACCAAACTGTCATGCACACACACCCACACACACACACACACAAACACACACTCATTCAATATTAATCTGTTTATATTGTCTTGCACTGTTTGCACTATGTTGCACACTATGCACTTTACTTTTTAGTCCTTTAGTTGTGTGTTGTTTTTTGTTTTATGTTACGTCATGGTCTTTGAGAAATGTTGTTTCATTTTTCTATGTACTGTGTCAGCTATATATGGTTAAATTGACTTGAATTGACTGTATGATTTTGTATGTAAAATGATGCCTGTTTCCTGCTGTGTAATGTTCATCCCTTCTTTATACAAAGGCTTTGTGGAAAGAACTTTTACATATGGTTATTTATTTATTTTTCTGTCCTACACAGAATAGATATGATAGTCTTTTGTCTTGCAATGTTTGCACCATGTTGCACACATTACACTTTATGTGGCTAGAACTTAAGTCCTTAGCTCTGTGTTGTTGTGTTGTAGCTTTATGTAATTGTATGTAGCACCATGGTCCTGGAGAAATGTTGTTTCATTTCATTGTGTACTGCATCAGCTAAATATTGTTGAAATGACAATTAAATCTTCTTGATCTGAAATATTGGGTGACAACTCATTGCCACTAGCAGACATTCGGATTAGCCTGTTTGTCATTGCCACCGATTATTTAGGCTTATTCTGTGAATATGTGCTATGCTGCAAAAATGCAGCAGCTCCCTAAGCAGGATAGACACCAACCTGCCCTAACAAGCCTTGCCCTTGAAACTACCCCAATTATCAATAAAGCACACATTGTTTTCAGAGCACTAACTGGACATCCATCAGTTCAATGACCATATCCTTGCTGTTATCCACATTGCCATGTCACATTGGGATGGGACCAGAGCATATTACTGCATTGGACTTTGCCTTGTTCACACACCTTTACAATATTACACTTAGTAATTTTAGGTAATTATATTATAGGCTAGAAGGTAGTTGTATGAGCTAATGATGGCCAAATAGGCCTTATAAATCCACCTAAGCCATCCAGACTTTCCCCTAAAGAGAGAACACTGTTCTCATTGTCACCAGTCCTCTCTGGCATCTGAATATGCACAGCTACTGCTAAAATCTTCTCCAACAGAGAGTTGAAAATACACTTTTTATCTATCTATCTATCTATCTATCTATCTATCTATCTATCTATCTATCTAGTTTTCTCCAAAAAATTGGAAATATTTTAAGTTTTCAAGCCAACATCAAAAATACAATACAAAGAAACAAAAATACAGAATAAACTTTTTTCCATTCACAAACAAAACCCAGCAAGTAAATGGTAGTGAAAAAGGTAAATTGCTGAAACCTGAGCAGAGTTTAGGATTTGTTGTTTGTCCTTTAGTTCTGCAGCTTGAGACTCCCCCTGTTGTGTAGCCTGTAAAAGTGCACTGCAGAGAGTAAACTGCTCACTGTCACAAGAGACAAAATAAACATTATTAGCGTCATTTATGACGGAATTAGTATAATAGATGTACAAGTTACAGTGACTATATGTGTCTCGTCTAACTGTTAATGGCTAATGTTGCTAATGACTAACAAGTATTGCATTTCAGTACAATACTGACACATTTAAAGGGCAGTGTTATAATTATTTGGACGATTAAGCCAATGTATTCGTAATGCTTAACTTGTAACGTTTTAATGTGTACCTGAATGAGCTTTTTTTGAAGGACATAGTTAGCCGTCTTGCTATTTGGTAGCTGTTACTTTAGGCGCGTCGTTTGGAGATGATTCGTTAGGGAATTGATTCTGTTTCCAAATGAATCTTTACAACGAACGAATCGTTTTCGTTCACTTACATGTACTGACATATTTTGCGTTCACTCAAGTTTCGCGTGTAAAACACGTGACTACTTTGGTGTGTGCGGGCTGTGACAAGCACGTTATTTGGCTGTAGTGGTGGTAGTTTTTATTTATCCCACTGACTCGATTCTTTTGATGCTGTTCACCAAAAAGGTCAATTCCTATTCGTTCACTGATTAGTTCAGTGACCCTTTACACCAGTGAGTGTCTTTTTTAATATATATATTAAAAATAATTTCATCGTTCGTTTTACTCATTATATTCATTAAAAAAAACAAAAATTAAACGTTTCCAAGAGACAATTTTTAGAATTATGATTTATTTTTTTATGATTTATTTAAAGTCAGTATTTTCACATTCCAGTCAGTGCAAGCTAATTTTGAGAGAGTGGCACAAATGATTTTTAAATGTAACATTTTTCATACATGTATGAGGACGTTTTCAATGCTACAGCAATAAAGGCTTGCTTTGTGCTACAGTACACACTTTTCAAACACACTGTTCACTATCACTTCTTGTTGAAAGGGTGGTGAATTGAACAAATGTTCAGATCCTTGTTTGTTCACAGAGTTTGTTCAATTTATTCACAAATTACATTTATTCATGTCATCTGTTCATTTCTTTTACAAATGAAACATCTACTACTGCAGAAAGGTTTATCAATAATCTCTCAGAAATATTATCCATTATTGGATCATCGTCTGACCCCAGTGAATTTGATCAGGTGACTGATTACTTAGAGTCAATGTTTTGCTGCAGGCTAGATAGCTGCACTTAGAAAGGAAATAATCAGAGAGAGATCAAATCTAGCTCCCTTGTACAGTGATTCAATTCAATTCAATTCAAGTTTATTTGTATAGCGCTTTTTACAATAGACATTGTCTCAAAGCAGCTTTACAGAGCATAAACATAGAGCAGAAGGAAGACATAATTAATGATAAAGGAAATAACAAATAATAAAAGAAGTAAGAATTTACAGAATAAAAATTCTAGGTTATTATTAGATGTATATAGTTCACAATCTGTATGTATTTATTCCCCTATGAGCAAGTCTGAGGTGACTCAGGCAGCAGTGGCAAGCTTTAAACTCCCTTAAATTGGTAAAGGAAGAAACCTTGAGAGGAACCGGACTCAAGGGGGAACCCATCCTCATATGGGTGACACTGGGGGTGTGATTGTAATATACAGTCATTTAAATGTTGTACTGGTGTAAGGATCATGGACTTCAGATCTCCTTAGTATTACAGAGTCTAACTGGAGATGTCTCAGGATTCTTAGAGTCGGCCTCGGCTCAGTGGACGTCCAAAGGCTTCGTCCCACAGAGGACGTGATCACAGTGATCACAGTGATCACACATGCACCTCAAAAAAAGGCAGATAGGAAATTAGAATGTAAATGATCAAACTAAACTGGCTGTATTTCAATTATCGTGAATCTCTTTAATTGAAGATGACAAAAATAAACCTGAATTCAAATGTAGAAAATTTAACTAAAACTAAGGAAAGTGGCACAGAAACCTTTATTATCACCACATATACTTTACAGCACAGTGGAATTCTTTTCTTCACATATCCAAACTGAGGAGGTTGGGGTCGGAGAGCAGGGGCAACTATGGAGCAGGGAGGGTTGAGAGCCTTGCTCAAGGGCCCAACAGTGGCAGCTTTGCAGTGCTGGGGCTTGAACCCCGATCCTCTGCTCAACAACCCAGTGCCTTAACCACTTGAGCCACCACTGTCCCTAATATAGAAAATCACACACCATCATTGCAGCAGCAATGACTTATATAGTAATATAAATACATGTAATATAAAGTATATATTTGATAGTGAATCCTGTAGATAATAATATTGGTGTTTCTGATATGAGAATGCTTCACTCCCCTTCAAGAGCCCGATTTAATTTTATTGATCTTTAAAATCATCAGCCTGCGTACTAGATCTCTTGCCTACATGATTCTTTTAGAACTTAAGACATTGCATCCTTTGGAATTGTCCATTGTTTTGTTTGTTTCTGTAAAAAAGTGTATGTTTTCAGAATTTGAAAAATGTCAGACTGGTCCCTAATCAACCAAATAAATCACCCCAGTCTTAATCTGAGAAAGCTTTGGGAATATCACAGAACAAACTCTCCTACTAAACAATAGGAGGAGTAAGTACCTTTTAAACAGTATTTTATGTTATGGTAGCTTTATCAATATGCATTGTATATAATTTTATGCTATTTAAACACTATATTTTACACTGGTGAAGGCAGTAATTGAACTCACAACCTACTGAGTAGTAATCTAACACCTTAATTACTTAGCTACCACATCCACCTTTGATTGAAATTAAACTGTCAATATTATTTATTATCCATTGTAGAAAAATTGGGATAATTTTTGGGTATAAGGTAAATCTTTTACCCCCAGACATTCCAGTTAGAATAAGTAAAACAAGATAGAGACTCTATTTTAAGGCATGTGAAATTAGACAGGCCTTTAGGGGCTCCAACAGCACTGGTTACGTGTATTCCGGGACAGGATGAAGGACATAGCAGGTAATCTTAGGGTTCCAGGCAATCATAGGTTCTCGAAGGTAGTTTTTCTTGAAGGTAGCTAATATACCTTTATTAGTTTGCGAGAGCACGGTATTAGCTTCCACTGTTATGTTGATAACACACAGCTACAGTGGTGTGAAAAAGTGTTGGCCCCTTCATTATTTATTTATTTATTTTGCACATTTGTCACACTTTACTAAATTTTTGCACGGGATCCGATTTTTTTCACATCTGATCTGAGCCACTTCCGAAAGTGGTTTTAAATCAGATATATATCTGATACCTTGACATCCGACCTATGTCTAAACAAGAATATCCGATTTTCCTTGGAATTCCAAGCCATATATATAAAAACATTAACTTGCTGTTGCTCGGATGGTGCCTGTTATAATGTTATGATCGAGGCTCTGGACTCAGCACCACTAGTTTTTCTGTAACAAACTAGAAAAAACAATAATGCCCTAGTAGTGGCAAATATCTTTAGATTTATATTTTAATTCGATTACATGTTTAAGTTGAGATTTACAAGAAATATTTTAACTGCTTCTATGTAAAGGGTATGCTGCTGTAAAAATGTAAAATTGTAAACGTTTGTAAATGAAATGTTATTTCACTTTTGCACATATAGCAGTACTTTTAAAATAAAAGTGTACAATAAACTTCTTTTGAATTCATAAAATTTTGTGCATAACAATGCGATTAATTACAATTAGAAAATTTTAATTGTTACCCAGCACTAATTGTGATTCATCCAGGCCCTTCCCCTTGCAGGCCATTTCCCTTTCACATTTCCCTCTTATTTTTCTAAGAACTACATGTTGCTACATTATCTAGATTGTAGCACTGACTAAGTAATCAGTCACCTGTTCAAGTTATGAGAGGTCAGACTGTGATCCAATCCTGGGAAACTATTGAAATCATAACCCTCTCTATGGTAGCAGACGTAAATCTACATTTTACATGGTAGCATGTAAAAGTGCATATGTTATGAATAGGACACATTTAATTTGTATAATTGAGATAATAGTCAGAGAGATTCAGACTGTGATTAATATTGTCTATATTATAAAAAAATGTTACTAATTAGCTGTGACATTTCATTCGTATCAGAGGCTGATGTATATCCAATATCCATGTGCAGTAGAGTCATTTAACGGTACATACTTATTTGGGTTACACGTTATCTGTTAAAAATAGTACATGAACCTACTCGTCAGTAATAGTAATAATTAACAAGTAATAAGTATGTATAAGTAATAAAACTATTTAACTGTCCTAGCTTCAGATCAGAAGCGCTGTCTGTACATTAAATATGATTTAATGTTATGTTAATCAGGTTACTAATACAAACACAGAGCGCTTCTATATTTCGTTTTAATGGTCAGCCAGATCTCCTTGGCTCCAGATTGTCAATGATTAGTTAGGCCTGTTCTGAGAATAAGTGTTAAACTGCAGGAAAGAGAGCAACACCTTCCCGAGTTAGATGGACACTATCCCACCCTAAAAGCGCTCCACAAATCTGTAACAATTATTTATACTGGCAGACATTACGTCTAATGTATTTTTAATAAGCACACACAAACACTAATATAGGAACTGTGAAAGCAGTTAATGACTGTTTGTAGCTTTAATGTGTTACTTGTTAAGTATGTATTCATGAAGTCAAATAAAAAATTGGTTGAAAGAATTATGAAAGGATATACAAATATTCCTATAGAAGCTCTTTCTAGTGCACACCACAAACTGGTAACAATAAAAAAATCAAGTTCACACCACAAGCTGGTAACAATACAAATTTTAAAAAGTTTCCAGAAATGATGAGAACAGTCAAGATGTATAAAATAGTAGTCTATTCAATTATTTGTGGGATCTGATGCCATGGCATCAAATCTTCAATCTTCCTTCCCTCTTTGCCGAAGACTCCTGGGTTTACCATTATCTGTCTTTCTCTTTTTGAATATGGCTCCCACGCTACTTTCTTCTCCCAGAAAGGTGATGGTGCGTTCCTTAAACTTAGCTTTGGGCTTCGGGGGAATATCAGAGGACATTGATGCAGCACCTCCGCTTTCTTTATGTGGCAGCTGCAAATCCACATTTTCACTGCAGATAAAGACAACACATTTTATTGTACACATAAATAAACTAATAAAAATATAATTACTGTTCTATTTAGTGTATTTCATGGACTTTGGGAGTATTAATTATATCCTTAAACACGGGCACATCAAATGACATTATCTTCATTATGTTATCACTACAAACTTGATAATGTATGTACAATGATATTAGTATAACAGCACAGTAATGTAGCCTACAATGCCTCAGTGTTAATTCCAGCAACAATGTACTTACTATGGGTCCTCAGCCTCCTGAATTTGTTCCCAGTCTCCATATGGGTTTGCCTTTTTGTTTGTTTTAGCAGGAGGATTGTTTTTTTTCGGAGGCACAACTGATTCTCCATTCCCTTCATTTTTTTCTTCTTTTTGCAATTCTTCAAATGTAGTTTCTTTTTCATCATTTGCCACTAGATCTGATACTTCCTCCTTTCTTTTCTGGAGAGAAAGTACTCGTTATTTTACAATTTACCATTATGTAAAGACTATGTACTATCATTAAGAATTATACAAACTGGCTAGCACAAAGACATTACTATATTATATTAAATAATATATATATATATATATATTTGTATCAATTTACAAAATCAAAGTGAGAACAGAAAATAATCTAAATCAAATGGATATTTGGTCCGACTACCCTTCTGGCTGTAAACGAGCATCAATTCTTACAAATGCACACTGTGTACACTTGCACAATGGTATATATTTTATAGGATCAGAGTCAGTTGTATGAATAACCAATTATAGGTTGTAGGTTAAAACATAGTCATTAACTTTAGCATAAAAAAACAGCTGTGTAGGATGCTTAGAACTGGGCGAGGATCAGCCAAACTCTAACTGAGGATGTGGAAGACAAAGAAGTTTCATGTCACAAGTCATATACCATGGCAAGCACAGCAACAAGACACAAGATAGTTAGTTATATGTAGCCTTGTCCCCGGGAAAAAATTTCATGTTAGACCATGATGTACAGTGCAAGCTTTTCTGAAGAAGCCAAACAAACGTGAAATGTTCATTACGGTAGATGCAATGGTTGGAAAAGGAACCTTAATGATGAAAGACACATCATGCTTACTTCCCTTCGACATTGGAAGGTGTTCAGCAGTGCCATCAGCAAAGAACTGGTGGAAACCAGTGGGACACATCTACTGTCTGGAAAAGTCTTGCCAGAATTGGCCTTCATGGAAGATTATGCTTATAAACTTTGTTGTTGTTGTTGTGTAGGGAAATGGCAGCAGGTGCTCTGGACTGATGGGGCAAAATTTGTAATATCTGTAATATTTGGCTGCAGTAGAAGACAGGGTTTTTCTTAAGTGCTGCAGCACGGTGGATGTTCCATGCAGGTATGAGGCTGCAAGCCCAATCATACAGCCAATATCATTAACCATTGTCTTCAGCGTGAAGATGAACAAGGCATCCTGAAAGTGATGGTTTGGCCCCCCCAGAGCCCTCAACTCATAATCAAGTCAGTCAGGGATTACATGAACAGACAGAAGGATTTGAGTCAGCCAACATCCACAGATGATCTGTGGGTTGTTCCCCAAGAGGTTTGAAACAACCTACATGCAGAGTTGCTTTAAAAACTGTGAGCAAGTGTACCAAGATAAACTGATGCAAAACAGCATCAGTTTATCTTGGTACACTTGGAAATACTAATACAGGAAATACTGATTTGGATTTCCCTTCCTCTTCTTTTCATTTAATTTCCATGTTGTTAACTGATAAAAAAATAATCTTTTAAACACTTCTGTTTTTGAAAGCATTCTTAATTTACAGCATTTTTTTTTAAATACCTGCCTAAATTTTTTACATATAGTACTATATAGAAAGTCTCTTACCCTGAAGCTAATTTTAGAAGCATGGATCTGTTTGGAACTTGTAGCCTCTTTGCCAGAGTGGGATTCTGACTGAGACACATTTGTTTTATTTGGGCGTCTTCCTTTAGGAGAAAACTCAGAAGGCTTTTCCCATGTAGACTCTGAAAAATGACACAAATTTCTTCTGACACAAATTCTTCTGACAAACAGCTTGTAGTAAGTTTGTATTATTAGAACCAAATACATAGACCTAATAAAAAAGCTATTGTAAACAAGATTTATTTAGCAGTTTTACATAAAATTATATATGTATTTGATTATACATTGCTTTAAATAACAAATGTTAACGGTATGGAGAACCTGTCTATACACTGTTGCATCATGTGACTATCTATAAGCATTTACACTTGTGCAATGTATAAGGTTTTGCTTTTGTAGGTTATTTTCATCAGTCAGTTATGACACATATAGGGATAAATGCAAACGTGTGTAGAATGTTTGCTGAAATGCACGTCAGCCCTCCTTAAGTGGTTTCGTGATCAGATATAAACCAACTAAAAAGCTTTATATCTGAAATTTTATGACAATATTTATAGATCTTAATCCCAATACTCTACCCTACCAGATATAAATGGGGTGTAAGAATATATCTTATGTAAACCTGAACTCACCTCCAGTCTCTGTGTTATAGTAGTACATATATCCCTCTGGGCTTGTGGCTTCCATCCATACACTCTGTAAAATTTGCTCAGTATGTTAATCTATATTTTGTATTAGTATTTAAAATTATTCTATTTATTTATAATCATTATCATCATGAACTTATTTATTGCATATGAATTACCTAATATTCCATTTGATATTAAACCGTTAAAAGATTAATATATCTTTCACAGTCAAATAAAATATTAAATAAAATATTTCACCTTAGTTTTGTCTTTAGCTGATGACGCACTTTGACCTTGAAACCCTTCTGGTTTCTCCCACTGAGACTCTAAAATCAATGATATACTTAAGTTGTTTGTGCACAACACAGTCACGTTTCAACAAATTATCTGAAGTGTTTAATAAACATCAGATTTAGGTAGAAACCAACCTCCAGTTTTTGAATTATAGTAGTATATTTGTCCATTGTCACTTGTTCCTTGCACCCATTCATGAGATTCACTCTTGCGGTCAGGTTCTGCAGTACCTCCAACCTCAGATATTTGAGCTTTTGCATGAACAGTAGTTTCTAAATTATACAAATAGAGTAAATCAAAATTTGAGGAATCAGTTTATCTTTATTTTAGCTTACATTAATTATAATAACATTAATTAATAACATTATGTTTATCTATATTTTAGCTTTTATTACAGTGTAGAACAATAAACAAGATGTAAATACAAAACCTCAATTGTACTATCCAAATACACAAACTGTATACACGATCGATAGAAAATTGTTATGACTATTTGCACACTTCCATGCTTAATTATGGTTTTGTACCATATGACCAAACTGTTCTTAATAGGTTACATTTCTTAGGTAACTCTATGAGCCAAAACAAATTTGTTAAGCTGTAAGATGATTCAAATTAGAGGTAAATCTAATTTATTTGTTATTTTTAGTTGTAATTCTTTGACAATTGTAAATAATATGAAAAAGGTGTGTGCATACACATATAACCTAACTCCTGCCACAATCACTAGATTCACCCCTCAAAAAAGTGCGTAAAAGGTTAAGGAAAAAAACATGGATTAACATGCAAATAGCTTAGCAGAAATAGCGATAGAGTAATGTAAAAATAAAACAAATTTTCTTATACATAGTGTGACTTTACCTGTTTCTGCTTTTAGTCTTTTCATATCTTTTTCATATGCTTTCAAAGCAGCTTCTTCCATTGCTGCAAATTCCTTGGACATTTTTTCGACCTTCTTCGCCTTTTCGGTGCTTTTCTTTTTAATCTGAAATGAAACAGGAGATTAAGGGTGAAAAATATTTGCCAATATAAATTATCACCACACACCCAACTCTTATCTCTACACAAATATACCATGGCTTGCGATGATAAATATTTTTGTCTGAATCATTGATTATAGCGTCCCCTAGTGGTCTATAACGTACCCACACAAAAATAGCACAAGTGAAATGTCCTTTTCGATGGTTTATTGCTTTATCAGAGCCCATTAAGGGCTCCTTAAACGTAGCAAAGGACTTAAACTTACCTCTTCGATTTTGTCCGTAACATTTTGTTTGTGATTTTTTCCTCTCTCGTGAAATTCTACACTCTGTTCCAACATAACAAAAAGAACGTGTTGAATACATTAAGTCACAAAACAACTACGTTACAGCAACAACTAGAATACTAATTGTAGATGTAGGGAATTGGCAGCAGGAACATTGGCACTACTCACAGGCTTGTTGTCTGCAATCCAGCACTTGCAATACTGGCAGAATTTTTTGGGCTGAGATTTCCAGTAATCCGCCCTTCATTTAAAAGACGACATGGTTAAATGTATGTATAATTCATATATGCAACTAAAAATGACTGTGTAAAGTAGCTGTTACTTACATTACTTCCGCAATTTATCGTACACAGTCCATTAGATACTATATCCAAGCTAACTACTTAGCCAAGTAACATTTGTCGCATAGGATTGACGTTTCAGATTGTGCGATACTCACAGGGAGCAAATAGCCCGGACCCATGTGGTTTAATGGCTACACTGCGTTTAACTGAGATTGTCTGGTACAATGAACGTCATCATGCCGAAAAGAAAAACTTCTCTACCGTCTCGTTGTGTGTGTGTGTGTGTGTTGTTTTTTTTATTTCTCACGCTTTTAGTGTAGTAGTGATGACGTTGAAGAAATGCGACGGAAGTGGAATGTTATTTAATGAACTGTTGATAGAAAAAAGGTGGTTGCTGATATTTTTGTTTTTTCTTTACATCATATCTTATTTGGAATACCCAAATCTTTTTTTCTTAATAATAGTTATTTTAGCAAAACATTTCATCCATAAATGTAGATTCTTTAAATTACCCCCTACCCCCACTACTTATTATTTTCAAGTGTCTATCTATCTATCTATCTATCTATCTATCTATCTATCTATCTATCTATCTATCTATCTATCTATCTATCTATCTATCTATCTATCTATCTATCTATTTTTTTTTTTTTTTTTTAAATTTTGTCTTTTCTAAATAATCTATCACTTAGTCTGTGTTAAGCCTGCAGGGCTCTCAAGTTTTGAAGGCAATAAATAAATAAATAAATAAATAAAGGGGGCGTTGCTGTGTTTGGTAAGGATCGCTGACCGTAAGAAATACAAAGTGTTTGTTTAATTTCTATTTATTAATTTGTGTGTGTGTGCGCGCGTGCGAGTGAGAGAGAGAGAGAGAGAGAGAGAGAGAGAGAGAGAGAGAGATTATGACTATTGTTGTTTATTGTGTTTGTTGCCTTTTTGGACTCCTTTATCATTTGTAATGTTGCTCCCATTTAAAACAGTTTGGCTCAAACCCAGGCATTTTTAGGGTCATGATTGTGTCGTTTTGGAGTTTTTTTTTCAAACCGACCGTCGAAAATACCCTCGCTAATGAATTTTTTTTTCTTTCATTGGTTGTTGTGTTAAATCTTACCCAGAGAGTGCTATTTTCTGATTGGCTATTGTGTAGCCTCTTTTTTTTGATTGGCTGATAAGTGTCAGGCAAGACTAAGAACTGAGACGCGCCTGATTCCTGCCCGGTTCCATAGAGACAGCGGTGCGGACAGATACATTTTGGGCGCTGCGGCTTATTAAATATGATAAATAGTCAAAAAGTTTTTCTGTGTGAGAAATACGATGTGTGGCGGGGCCTGTCATATCAAGTCAAGTCAAGAAGCTTTTATCACTTTACTCTTGTAGAATGATTATTTGCCATTGTTGTTTATATACTTTAATAAATAAAAAAATCACAGTGAAGCTTCACTTAAGAGAAGTGATTTCTAATGTTTATTGAACAACGTCTTAATGATGTTAAAAATAAAAACACATTCACAGAAAAAAAAGTTATTTAATGAACTAAATTAGTAGGAAAATGTTTTAGTATATTTTAGTACAATTTCATTTCATTTAGGAAGACAACAAACTTGGGAGACTTCTGATTTCTGTTCTGTTATTTCCACTAGAGACAGAAGCTGGAAATGTAAAAATTGTTTTTATTCATTTATGAAAGTCAAAGCAAAATGCATTTGTGACATTACATGAGAAAAATGGCCGGTGGTTTCAGGACGATTTTAAGAAATTGAGAATATATTTTGGTCAATGATGAAAGTCTTGAGTGATTCACAAAGGGATAAATGTTATTTTTGAATTTAATTAATAATTTTGATATATGCGTTTCTTTTGCTTTGGAGGGTTTGAGAGGGTACATTGTAAGGTATATTGTAAAGTATTTTGTAGAGTATGTTGTGAAGTACATTTTAAAGTATGTTGTTGTCAGTTTGTTAATTGTATTTTTTTTATCAAATTTGTGTAAGATCTATGTAAGATGTGTAAGATGTTTTGTGTATGATGTTTTGTTTCCAGGGTAAATTACAATTATGTATAAAAAATGTCTGTATTTTTAATTTTATTTTTATTTCTCCATAAATCACTTAACTTGCTAGCCTCCATAATGTCCCACAGGCAAAGACACTACAGTCCTGTTCACCAGTATTGGCACCCATTTACTTTTCCAGCATTTAGCAGACGCCCTTATCCAGAGCGACTTACATTATCTCATTTTTATACAACTGGGCAATTGAGGGTTAAGGGCCTTGCTCAGGGTCCCAACAGTGGTAGCCTGGTGGATTGAACTCACAACCTTCCGATTGGTAGCCCAACCACATGGGCTACCACATGCCCACCCCTTCATTTTATGCATAACCTGTGCAATATCTTCAGGAATATAAACGCAACACTTTGTTTTTGCCCCTATTTTTCATGAGCTGCACTCAAAGATTTAATGCTTTTTCTATGTACATAAAAGGCCTATTTCTCTCTCTCATATTGTTCACAAATCGGACTAAATCTGTGTTAGTGAGCACTTTTCCTTTGCCGAGATAATCCATCCACCACACAGGTGTAGCATATCAAGATGCTGATTAGATGATTATTGTATAGGTGTGCCTTAGGCTGGCCAAAATAAAAGATCACTCTAAAATGTGCAGTGTTGTGTTTATAATTTTGGTCAGTGTATATGTTATCCTTTGACCCAGCATTCTACAGTGCCTCTGCTATCTTCTGTAAAATCCTGTAAGTCTACTACTGAACAATAAGCTTTTGTGAGCTATCTACTTAACAACACAGTATGTTTCTGCTTTTATCACCAATAAATATAAAATTATTAAATTGTATTATCCTGGCAATATAGTATGTTTTAAAAAGTGGCATTAGATATAGGGAACACTTTAAACGTAATTTTTTTACACCATAATAGACTTTTCACTATGAATATTAGTACTTATTTTTTCCATACAAAACTGTTAGCCTATCTCCTCATGGTATGAAAAGGTTTGTGGCACATACATGTCGGATTAAATAATCTCACAAAGCCTGAAAGCAAAATGCAGATGAATTCATATTAAAATGTATGTCCTGGTAGATCACTTTCAAAAACTTTTCAGATTATATAAATACATGTAGTGAAATATTGAAAGAGCCCCAACACACATTAAAAAAATCTGTTCAGTGATAACACAGCATACAAAAATGGAGTTTGAGTGTGCATAAGAGGAGTTCTTAGATGCCATTGTTCATGGATCAAACTGTGAATAAATGGCGGAAAAGACTGTTTCATGGACAGATACTGAGAAAATATTCTTTATATTTAGTGCATTCCTTTTACAGAAACAGTGCTGTGCAATAAAAGTCTTTATTCATAGCTTAAATGAAAGGATCTCAAAAAACAAGAAAAAAGTAAAATCAGAGGTCTTTCAATAGTACAGCAACTTTACAGCCTAATGCAGCAGAATAAACAGTGTATAACATACAACAGAAACACTATAAGATTAATTCTGAGTCATGCAATTGTCTTAATACCTTCTGGCTTTAAAAAAAAAATCAGACACGTCCATAAACATTTGGACATTTTCAGAGATATTGTTATTTAGTAGTCTACCACATCATAACATAGATAAATAATGCATATGAATGCCAATAGAGTGAAAATGTAAGGATTGCTTTTTATATATTCTTTTTTAAGGGACAATTATTTGCTCATGTTTCATGGCCAGTTGAACCTTACATTATAACTGCATATAAGTTAGCAGATTAAAGGTCTAGAGGTGTGTGGCATTTGTGTTTGTAAAGTTTTATGCTGTTAACTCTCCTTATGATATACAAACAAAATATCAGGTGTGGCCACATCAAATATTTGATAGATTCCTATAAAGAAAATATGTACTGGTGAAAGGTGCCCAATGGCCTAAAAAATCATGGAAAACAACGGTGGAATATTGCAATAGGTTTCTTTCCATTGTAAAGAATAATCCCTTCATAACCCTCCAGGGTTAGGCTATAAGCCCAAAGTTTGGAGACACATGAAAATTACACCCATATCTCTGACTTTCAGAAACTGGTGCCACAGAATTGGAAGCACAGTATTGTAAAGGGTGTTTAAAGGGCTTTGTATGCAGAAACATTACAATTTTCCTTAACTGAAAGGGAAGGGGTCCTATTCCATGGGCTTGAAACTACTTTTAGAATGATAAATGCCCCTGTGCAAAATGGGGAGCTCCATAAATACACTATTTGCTAAGAGTGGAGTAGAGGAACTCATGTGGGTTTACATAGAGCCCTGACCTCCACAATCTAATAGAAATCCTTACTGCTGCAAGATGAATTCTGAAGTCTATAGGACTATATTATCCGTTCTGATTCAGCTGGCTGCATCAAGTCATTGGTCAGTGACTGACCTGAATCCAATTAAGCAGGCATTTCATCTTTAATTAAAAAACTGAAAAAAAAAAAAAAAAAAATTGTCAGAAGTAGTAACAGATTTAAGCTTCGATAAAGGCCTGGCAGACAATCACCAGTATTTGGTGATGTTCATGGGTTCTTTTCATCTATATGGTTGAAAATGCCCTTAAAACAGAAAGTCTACATTTTGAACTAATATTAATTAGTTAAGAACAACTACAATATACTGCGGTAGACAGCTAAAATAACATCATCAATTTTGAAATATTTATGGAATTGACTGTACATGAGCAGTACTGGATACAGGAAATGCCACTGGGTAGAGTAATGGTTGTCAAAGCAATAGCATAAACCTATAGGGTTTTTTCAGTTTGCACATAGTGTTGGACCAGCAAGTTTATTTCTCATGAGCACCTCTAAGGGAATCAATCGTCTGCCAACCACACCACTTTTAAGAAATCAAAAACTACAGCTTTGTCATGCTTAGACAAGGGAGCTGTAGTAGATACATAATATAATATGCAAACAAAAAATAGAAATATCTAAAAAAAATTAAAACAAAAAGGTTTATGCCCTAGTTGAAACACAATTAGACACGCTATCAGACACTATCAACCGTTAAAAGAAAAAAGATAAAGAAATATTGAAACCAACACTATAGGAAAGTTTATCTGCCCCAAGCTCAAGATCAACACTGGAAGCATTTCTCTGACATCAGCCCTATGCCTTACTCCTCTCTGGCTTAATTAAATAACTTTGGATACAAGGTTTGAGTTCATAGACACACCATTGATTATAGACAATGGATATAAAAAGTCTACACGGTCATTACAATACATACATTTAAGCAAAAGCAATGTTCCTTTTATCTGGTTGCATAAGTCTGCACACCCTTGTATAATTATGGATGTGGCTTTGTACAGAATTAACCAATCACATTCAGTGTCATGGTCAAAAGTAATTATTATACAGATGTCGCCAATAAAATTGTTCTGACTGACCCAATAAACATCTGTCTCTGCAGAATTTTCTTATCTTTTTGGTCTCGTCTGACTGCTGTAGATGATGCACAAATTATGGTAAGGTATAAAATATTAGAGGAGTATAAATTATTTCCAAAACATGATATTTAATGAAACATAGCAATAACAAATCAACAAACAGAAAACAAACACAACAGCAACATCACCAAGAACTGGTAAGTAAGCTGCCAAGAGACCTATGTTATCATTAAAGGAGCTGCAAGAGTATAATTAGTATATATAGTACTGATATTTTCTGACTCTCTCTATTCTTCACTTGTCTGTGCTATAAATACCAGGCTTCGTTTCATTTTTCCAAAACAAACAACTGCCATTTTAACAGGAGTGTGTAGACTTTTAATATTCATTGTGTGTGCACGCACATATACATTTAATAAATAATCATTTGTATGGTCAATATTTGAAAGAGCTTTTAGTGTAAATATAAGTAAATGTAATAAGCTTCTGTAATCTGTCTAAACAAAACAGTCATAATTTTTAACTGACCTTAGTTGAACTCTGAAGTTAAGATGACAGTATATAAGATAACAGCTTGGTATGAATATTTGAGCACTAGTGTTTCTAAAATAGTTCAGAGAATGGCCTGAATGATGTCATTTTGTCACTATAGGGACAGTGCTTGGTTTATGTATTCCCCTAATATTTTGCACACAAGGTGGAATAATGTTTATTTTCATTTTACATAATTCAGTGACCCAGCACTATCCAAAAATGATATGGCATTGCAACTGAATATTCAGCATCAAAATACGTTTGTTAGGTTTGTTTCATTCACATTGCATGCTGTCACGAAACTCTCCGTTATCTTTACAGGAGCAACTTCCCTACAGTGACGCCAATGACAAAGAATAGCACAATTATAGCGATGGCCCTGATGCTCAAGCCCTCCTCCTTCACAGTGACAGATGAAGTTGTAGAATGCTGAGCTGCCATCACTGTGTTCTTCCTCATCCGCAGACAGTCATCTTCCTGCTAAGTATAAGAAATAGGAACTGTGATGTACTTTTCCATAGTATTTAACACCTGATCCTTCATCTTGTCTCACATACAGTATTATGTCATATTTCAAGCTATCTGCCAGCTAGTCTGTTAAACAAAAAAATTACCCTGATCTGTTTGTTTTCTTCTCTTAGTCGTTGCACCTCCACCTGAAGTCTTCTGCACTCTTCCATAATCCTCTTCACATCTCCATCATCCAAACTGGACCCCAACTTCATGGACAATGTGGATGAATCCGATTTTAAAAAACTAGAGGAAATCATCTTACTTGTGTCCATATCATGCTATGAACAGTTTGCACACACACACACGCACACACACACACGGTAAACACAGATTAAATCTGATCATCTAAAAGGAGAAAGTACACACACACACACACTTCACAGAAATGCAAAATACACACTCACTGTTCACTTTCATGCAGGTATCTAATCAGCCAATCGTGTCAGTAGCTCAAAAAAAATCATAGCAATTATCACTTAGTAATCACATCAAAAATCATAATGAGAAATCATAATGAGTTTTGAGGGAGGAAGTACCATTTTAATAACGACATGCTTGAGGAAAACCTTTAGGTTTGTTTAAGCTATCAGAAAGGATATATTACTCATGTCATCACTCTTTACCACCAGATTCAGAATCAGGTTTATTGGCCAAGTGTGTTGACACACAAGGAATTTGGTTCCAGCTGTTTGTGACTCTCAAAAGTACAGACATAAATAACACCATACTATACAAACTATACAAGACAATGCAGACGATGAGATACAATGTAGACAGAATGAGTATTAAATATGAATATAGAATATGATCAGTTATGTACATAAAGTGTGGGAGTGCAAATAACAATATTATATATGTGTGCAATATTATGCTTTATTAAGTTAACTTTATTTATTATGCAAAACTAAGTTATATCAGCATGCACAAAGCATCAAAATTTTAGGTGGATGAATTACAACAGCAGAAGACATCAGTCTCCACTCAACAACAGACATCTGAGGCTACAATGGGCATATGCTTGACTGATCTGAGGCCATCATGGGCAAAGTCTCTCTGTAGATTCTTGTTCTGAGCTGAGATGGAATGTAATGTCTTTTACAGTTGTAGTCCATCCACTATACTACTGTATATACTATATCCTTCTGACCAGTCTTGTTTTTATGTCTTTTGCATCATTCTTTGTTGTGTGTGAAAATCATTGGTTTACACTATACCAGTAATATATGTAAAATCATTGGTATATCGTCGCTGTCGGCGGAAACCTCGTATGTCCAAATTTTGTCAATTTCATATTTTTTCACATATCGATGCAATTGGACAGTTCCCACGTGGGTCTATTATTTTTACAAGTTATTAACCAATCTAAAGTCTTGAAAATAGCTTGAGCGCAAATCTCTTAACTACCTCTTCTTCACTCCGTGGGAGAGCTTCGCGGCATATTCTCAAGAAAAAAAAAATCTTCTGGTGCTCGTCTGAGGACAGGAATTTAGCGCAAGACAATCCACTGCAACGCGGACTAAACCCTGTGCATTGCAGATAAGATATGCCGTTTTTTAAAATTCCTAAAAAATAATGGTTGTGGAGATACAAGGATTCTGCCCGACAGCGACGATATGTAATATCAGATCAGTGATTATACTGATACCAGCCCACAACTATTCCACAGCTACAGTCACAGAGATCACCATCACCACCATTTTTCTCCATTCTGTTGTTTGATGTAAACATTACCAGTATAGCTCTTGACCTGTAAATGCATGATTTTTTTGCATTGTGCTGCTACCATATAATTGGCTGATTTGTTAACTCCATGAATGTATAGTTGTACTTGTGCGTATAGATGTGTTAATAATAAAATGGAAAGTGAGTGTACAACATTTGTCTTCACGTTGACACAAACATTTCCATAATGTCTTGATCAGAGGGATCATACATTTTTGGTTTTTGAGTTAGTGGTTTTAAAAGTATTGTTACCGTTTTCTCGTTCTCATTTGGAATTTCAAAGACACATCGCAGCTTAGAGTCCATCAGTTCCTCTGGCTTGGCCTCCTTCCACTGTATGAGAAAAGGGGAAAAACAAGAAAAATGTGATAGAAGTAGACAGTAGACAATAAAAATGGTCTGCAAGAGTAACTAGATTGTGCAGTTCCTGTAGAAACTGTGACTAAGACACAAATCTTCAGCATTGAATGGTTGCTCACACATTTAATTTACATAAATTCTAAACATATATAATGTGACATTTAACACATTATCCATATTTCCAGCATGAGACAAAAGGTACACATTTTTCACTTTTCATCATTAACATTACCAGTATGAGAAAAAAAAGAGAGTATATTTTTCCTATCTATAATGGCAGATAACAGAAGCAGGAAACAGGTGCTTTAAGTTGTTCGATTTTGTATTTATTTTTAACTAGTAGTGTATTCTAAAGTTTATGTAATAGCTACTGACTCTGTTGGATCTAACCTTATGCTTTTAGTACTTATGATTCTGTAGTGTTGTTTGAAGGTGACTGTGCTAATTAATTAATTAGGTCTATGTTAATTAGACACCTGTGAGAACTAATTAACATAGACCTAATTAATTAGCACAGTCAACACTGGACAATGTCTAACTGAAAAGGAAGATGTAACAAACACTAAATAAACTTAACATCTATCTACATTTTGCTTCTTACGTAGATAGATATTGTTACGTTTATTTAGTGTTTGTTAAATCATCTTTTTCAGTTAGACAGTATTATGAATTCCCTCTCAGTATTACAAACAGCATCTCTCCTTAAGGAAGAAAAAATGTTGTCTATGCGTTTTTGTTAAATTACCTAGCAACAGTTTTTACACTGACGGTATTATTAGTCTGTGATCTAATTAACCAACATTGATATTTCAATTTTTATAGAAACTTCAAAGCAGTGTTGTAAGTTGCACTGGGCACTTTTTACATCTGCTGAAATTTTCTGCACAACATCCAATGATCCTCTATGATCCCTGACAGATAATGCCAGTTTTTTGATGGGAACATTTAAAAAATCTGGTAAGCCTGACACGTACGCTTAATTTGGTTGAAGACCTATTTCTTTTTTTAAATGTTGTCTTTTGTTTTCAACACCCAATGACACTGTTTCAATTAATGACACTTTGAAAACTGACATGGTGCAAAAATGTGTGGATCAGGTGGGAACCATTTAATTTATGGTTGTGTTAAAAACATATATGCATTTAGTAAAAGCCAACACTGGTGCTGCCAGACACTTCAAATATCTTGGAAACTTCCAGAAGGACAATATACATTAAAAAGGAAAAGCTGCTTTGGCCAGTGTTTAAAGCAATCATAGAAAATGCTACTGAAGTCAGGAAGAGAGGGTAAGAAAGACAAACTGGGTTGCCAAGGTATCAAGAGTCATTTATGTTTTTTGTACATAACGTATAATATATATTTTGTTGTATTTGAATAAATATTTATTTTACATGGTGTATTTTTTATGTACACATGTACAGTATGGTGCATGTACAAGCAGCAGAAATAAAGTAAGATTTATTTGCAGGATAATTAAAAAATAAATGGAATTGTATAGCAGAAGGCCTAGACAATTACCTATAAACAATATATAATGAGATTGATATACATATCAATATATATTTAATTATATATATATATATCGTATATACATATCATATATATCTAATTGTTCCCTAGAAATGGAACAAGTCTCTAAGAATTATCAGACAACTTCCAGAAATAGCACGCAGAGCTAAAACGGCACCACCAAACCAAGAAATGTCAAATTTTGTCTCCAAATGGCATAGACAAACAAATGAAATTTCAAATGGCAATATTAAGAAAGTATTAATAGAAGTATTATAAAAGTAGTATAAGATAGAAATGCAAAGCATGAACACAAGTGAAAGAAGGATAGTAACAGTCAGTACCATGTACCACTGGCTCTCCTAATGGCTGAAATGGGTGATACAAAATGCTGACATAAAATGATTCTCTGGGGAAGGGGTAGCTCTAAGTGGATGTTGAGGGAGAAGGCCCAAAAGAAGAGTGTACTCAGTATGACATGTAGTGAAATGTGTTTTTTGACTGATCCTTATTGAAGTTAAAAATAAGTATAAGGAACAAAATAGTAAAATGGGTGCACAAGAGAGATACAATTGAAACGTTATACAAGAAACATATAAAAATAAATAAATTTAAAAATAAAAACAATAAGTACAATAAGCAGTGAAAGGATGGAACGTGGATGAGTGTTATATATACAATTTAGATATATACAGGGCAGATAAATATTTATATACATGACAGTATGCAAAGTAAAGTAAATGAAAGTGTGCAGTGCGAGAAGGGCCTTAAAGTGAAATATGCAATGTATACTGTGCAAAAGCGTCTGAGGTGGAAAAGACGCTGCCAAGCCTTATTTACCACAGTGTTGATGTGACAAGACCATGACAGCTCCTACGAGATCAACTAGGTACCAGAAACTGTCCACTCTCTCCACTCGGGTCCTGTTGATCATGAGCAGTCGGTAGTTCTCTTCCTGATTTGTGCTGAAGTCCACTATCAGCTCCTTGCTGACATTGAGAAGGAGATTGTTCATCTAGCACCATGTCTCTAGGCTTTTAATCTCCTGTAGGTATGCTGAGGCCCACCAAAACTTGATGATGTTGGTGTAGTTGGAAGTGGCCACACAGTCATGAGTGTGCAGTGAGCACAGCAGGGGGCTCAGTACACTACCCTGGGGTTGCGCCAGTACTGAGGGTGAGGGAGGGGTGAGACATGTTTGCCCACCCAAACTGCTTGTGGTCTGTCTAACAGGAAATTGGAGATCCAGCGACACAGAGACAGGCAGGAATGTGGAGGGAATTATGCAGTTAAATGCTAAACTCTAGTTGACAAACAGCATTTTCATATAATTCCCATTTCTGCTGTCCAGGTGGCTTAGGGTGGTGTGGTAAAGGTATATGATGGTGTCCGTGGAGTGGTTGAGAAGCTACACAAACTGAAGATGGCCAAGAAAGAGAAGAAGGGATTAAGTCTCTGACTAGTCTTTCGAAGCAATTCATCAAGACAGAGGTCAGGGCTAAAGGGTGATAGTCAGTAAGGCAGGCGGGCTGGGGATACTTCGGGACAAAAACGATGATAGATTTTTTGAACCCTGTGAATATTACATATGGGAGAGGTTGAATATCACGGTGAAAACACTGGTGCTAGCTGGTTGGTGCAGGCATTCAAGACCTGACTTGTGACGCCCTTTGGTCCTGCTGATTTCCTGGTATTTACTCTCCTGAACGCCTTCCTCACGTCATGCTCTGAGATCGTGAACGTGTTTTCCATTAGCGGCCTCGAAACTAGCATATAAGGTGTTCAGCTTGTCTGCCAGAGAAGTGTCTGCATTAACTGCTCTGGTGTTTTGCAGCCCGTTCTCAATCCCTGCCCAAATCTTCTTGAGCCACTCCTTTGTAGTGTGTTTTGCGTCATTGTTATGCTGGAAAACCCATCCAAATGTTCCACAACATCCACTCTTGATGTAATGAAGTCGGCCTGTGCCCTCAGCAGAAAAACACCACGAAAGCAAAATGTTTCCACATCCATGTTTGATGGTGGGGATGGTATTCTTGGGGTCATAAACAGCATTCCTCCTCCTCCAAACACGGCAAGTTGAGCTGATGCCAAAAAGATAGACTTTAGTCTCATCTGATCACAACACTTTCACCCAGTTCTATGAATCATTCAGATGTTCATTGGCAAACTTCAGACAAGCCTGTAAATGTGCTTTCTTGAGCTGGGGGACCTTGCGGACTCTGCAGGATTTCAGTCCTTCACTGCGTTGTGTGTTACCAATTGTTTTCTTGGTGACTATGGTCCCAGCTGCTTTGAGATCATTGACAAGATCATCCATGTAATTCCTCACCGTTCTCATAATCATTGAAACTCCATGAGGTAAGATCTTGCATGGAGCCTCAGAGCGGGGGAGATTGAGATTTGTGTTTCTTCCATTTGCAAATACAGTAATTGCACTAACTGTTGTCACCTTCTTACCAAGCTGTTTGGCAATGGCTTTGTAGCCCATTCCAGCCTTGTGTAGGTCTACAATCTTGTACCTGACATCTTTGGCCATGTTTTTTGGTCTTCGCCATGCTAGAGAGTTTGGAATCTGATTGATTGCTTTCTTGGACAGGTGTCTTTTGTACAGCTAAAGAGCTGAGATTAGGAGCACTTCCTTTAAGAGATTGCTCCTAATGTCATCCCATTACCTGTATAAAGGTCACCTGGGAGCCAGAAATCTTGCTGTGTGATAGGGGATCAATTACTTATTTCACTCATTAAGATGCAAATCAATTTAAAACTTTTTTGAAATGTGTTTTTCTGGATTTTTTTAAAAATTATTATTCTGTCTCTCACTGTTAAAATAAACCTAACATTAAAATTATAGACTGATCGTTTGTTTGTCAGTGGACAAATGTACAAATCAGCAAAGGATCAAATATTTTTTTCAAGTATTTATAGTAAGTTGGATCTCAAGGATTAGAAATAGTAGTAATGTCAGCATGGTGTGTAATTCTGCCTCTGATGACACATGCACTCCAGTTCAACTGATCTAAGCTAAAGATGTGTGCAGGTTAAAGCTAGTGTAGAAGAATTTGGGTGCTCTGTACAGAGCACTGACTAAAACTGCAACTTAATACCTCAGATGAATTAGAAGGTCTTGTAAATAAAAAGTTGTAAAGGTTAAACCCCTTCAAAAGTATTGGAATGGCATAAATAATTTAATCGTTTTCTCTTTTACTCTTCAATAGAATTTTACTGTATATTCTATTGAAGAGTATAAGAGAAAACGATTAAATTATTTATATAGATAGATCGATCAATAGATAAATAGACATGATGAAGATGAGAGATCAGAAATTCAGCTTACATTTCCTGATATTTACATCTATATTTAAATATATTTTGTTTGAACCCATCTATTTTTCAAGTGATCAAAAGCATGTGACGGAGAGGACTTCATTCTATTCCATGTGTGCCTTGTTAGATCGACTGTTTAAACAGTTAATAGTACTGAATATATAACCTTAGTTTGAGACCTGAGTAATGTCCCATATGTTTTGTATTGTAAATGCTGCAATTAATTTGTTGCATGGAAAAGCCTGCCATTGTAAAGCTGAGAATAGAAGGAGTAACATAGCCATTTTATAAACCTTGGGCATAGCAAAAACAGCAATTTAAAATTCATGGGAAAATAGAGAACAGGTGAAGGTATCATATTCCACTGTATAATGAAGACTTTAAAAGCAAAAATGTATGTAGAGCCCACACCATATGCAAGGTACACATCAGCTTTTAGGAAGTGTATGGTAATTATTCAGAAAAAAATTATAGATTGAATACATAGCACAAAAGATATGGAACCAAAATTAAACTATAAAACTGATGACGTTTTGTGAGAAAATAATTATCTGCTCATGATCCAAAACACACAAGATTATCAGGGAAGCATGGTAGAGGTAGTGTAATGGTTTAGGCTTGCAAACATAATTGAAGCACAACATAATTTCTGCTAAAATTTCATGTACAGTGAAATGCAGCCAATCAAATTTGTAGGAACTTGTAGAAACTTAGGAAATATTGGAAGGTTTAAAGATGGTCAAGTCAATCACCAGACCTCAACCCAACTGAGCATGCACCTTCTTAAGAACAGAAGTTAGCCCTCCCCACCCAAAACAAATAGCTGAAAGAAGCTGTAGTACAAACCTGGGAAAGAAACAAAAATGAAGAATGCAACTTACTACTTTTGCTAAATACTAAGTATTACTTTCTCTGAGAAAATCTGTTTCTATACTTTTGCTCACCTAAAGTTGGGTGGTCTGCCACAAAAGGTGCCATGATCCAAGTTGTTTAACACATCTAGATGTAAATATCAGTAAATTAAAGCTGAAATTCTGAGTTTTATCTGATCATATACATCATATGTTCAAACCCAAATGTCTACTGTACATACTGTAGAGTACTGCAAAAACAAAAAATGACCATGTTATTCCAATTCTTTCATAGAGGAATGTATATACTGGCCTTCTCACTTGATATCAGTGCCTGGCCTCACTAGTACTCTTGTGGCTGAATGGGTAAATCCCCACAGCCACATTTTAAAATTATAGTATAGGATAAGTATAGGATTTTCATACAAGCACATATTGCTGTGATGGTCAGGTGTCCACAAACTTATGGACATATAGTATACATTATATAATTACTGGTAAACTGTGATAATAAAATATAACTGCAGGTACACTGCTTATTCCACACAGTTCCCAGATTTAGTCCCATATTATATAACAAGTCTTTACCGCTTTTGGATGAGTACTCACCAGACCCTCCATGTCAGTCATGTCAGGTGGGGCCATTAACGACTGCACCATAAACTTGTGCTTGCTCTTCTCATTGGGATCATAATCAAATGGCTGCAGCATAACTGCAAAAAACACATCAAAAATTAATTTGAAAATAAGCAAAAACATTGACTAGTAACAACTAATGACACTAGAGTATTTTTTAATGTAGAATAAATCTCAGGCTATGAATGTCATTATTTTGTGATGTTATCTGATGTCATTCCAATTACAGGAATCTTTTGTTTTTTTACTGAAATGATTTTTTTTTTCCTGACAGTAGTCAGTTTAACTGTAATTTGTCTCTATAAATGATAATCATTATAATGTCATTTTATGCAAGTATTTTGGTCTGCATCGTTCATTGTTAGCAATTGTTTACATTTTACATTTACAGGCTATTTCATATTTTAGGAGTGTCTGGGCCATGTGAACTGAGCAGTACATTGCACAGATGTGACAGACCCAAGATGAGGCAGAAACACTGCATATAAACATACCCTGGCAATGCTGCCATAAGTGAAAGAGAGAGATAGCTGGGAACAGAAAGCCCAAGCAGGGTTTCTGGTCTGGCAGTGAGGCTAGGAGTTTCTAGTAAACAAGGGAGGACACATGAGGCCTTGGTGGACTCAGTTTGTAATGAGACCTCCTCCTCTTCACTCTTTGTGCCCTAGAGAATCTACCAGTGGACCTTTGACAAGATTAATCAAGACAGATCAATCAAGTAATGCAGTACACTCAAACCAAGGAAGAGACGACACAATTATTTCTACTGAAGATCTGTATGAAAATGTCACTGTGTCCTCTTCTATTGATCAAGGTCCTCTTCAAAAGATATTGTGAAGGAGTAATACTGTATCATGGGCAGGTGTGTCCTCAGATTGATAAGACAGCATCAATTTTGGCAATTATAATAAGAATAAAATAATAAATGATAATGTATTCATATGACTAAATCATATTTTATTCCAAAACAGTCCTATAAATTTCTGCATACAGTGTGCATACAATGTCAAATTCTCTTTGGGGTGTTACATGAGCAATTGTATTTCACTTTAAACAATGGGACAAGTGGCACAAGGAAAAACTCCCCAAGATGATATGTTTGAAGTGAACCAGATAATATTATCAATTTATTTAAATTTGCCATTTTAATTTCTAATTATATTTACGAGATATGCAAAAGCAAACATAATTCTTTAAAATTTACCTTAAGTGCCAGCTGCTTCTCTCTTTATCAAACAAGGCAAAAAAAGCTAAAGAAGAAAGGGCATTCTTTTTGTTAGAATTGCTCAAATCTCATGAGACAACATTAATTACGAATCTGAACCTCAACGTTGGTCTGCTATATTGATACAAAGCCAGATGATCATAATATTCTAAAAAAAAAAAAAATGCTTAATTGACTTATCAATATCAGTTTATAGATGTAAATGTTGACTTCTATAGACATACTAATAAATGGTATATCTTCTTATGAATGCTACCTTCAGATAATATTTTTGTAAACATGGTATTCGCTTCAACAAACGTTTCAGCAAAGCCAGATGAGAGGCACCAGCTTAATTAGATTGAAGACTGTTTGAAGGACATTCGACTGCAGAAGCTTACTCACTTCCTACTACTTAAGCTCTGATAAGAAAGAAGTGCTTGTCCTAAGACCACATGGTGCCATAAGTAAGCTTTCTCACTACAGAGTAACTCTGGAAAGCCTGTACAACCTTCTTAAATATTACCCGATTATTATTTTATTTAAATGTATTAATTTCATTTATTGATTATAATAAAAATAGGAGTCTAGTATAAAGATATTGAAAAGCTGAATAAATTATTAAAAGTAAAAAGAATTTATGTTCTATTCCATTGACCATTAAGATCTATGCTATTAGCTGTGCATTACTTGCGGAGGATTCTACTTCTACAGTGCACACTGCAATAAAAATAAAGCTATAAATAGGATTGCATTGTGGTATAGAAAACATGAACTGGTCTTGTTTATTTTTCACGTAAGAAGAAATGATATAAATAACTGTGATCTTGACTTGAATAAGAAAATGTAACTTTGAATTTATTTAAATTTTAAATAAATGATCACAAACTATCAAATTATGCTCAAGTGATTTATTTACCGGAGACATTAACCGAGGTTCCAGCTTCGATCACTCCACTGTTTGGACGCACACAATAGCGACGTGGTGCAGTTGTCTTCACTTTAAAGCACACATTTCTATCTGTGGGGTTAGAAAGCTTCAAAGTTGTGGTCACCACATCTGTAAATGGACCTAAAAACACAGACAGAGGGCAGTTAGATGCTTTTGTATTCATTATAACTTTGTCACAATGGTTTAGTCAAATCACTAGTATAGTATAGCATAATATCTATTTAATATATACCATAAGATTTGTGTGGAAGAACTCTACTGCCCTGCATATAGCCCTGAGATCTTTTGGATAAAATGGAACGCGAGCACCAGACCTCACAAATCCCCTTATAGCTGAATGAGCACAAATTCACAGCCATTTTCCAAAATATAGTAGAAACCTTACAACAATTGGGGCTTCTATTCTCAGCAAAAGTCAACTCAGCTCTCTCTCTCTCTCTCTCTCTCTCTCTCTCTCTCTCTCTCTCACACACACACACACACACACACACACACACGAAGGTGTGTGTTCAAACCCTTGAATGCACAGGTAGATCCAGTTAATCTAAATTAATGTGCTGCCTACAGTTACAGTTCCATACAGTATGAGAGCGCTATTGCTTAGCTAAATTAGTGTTTTTTGCATGTGATTTAACTTATAGGTCAATATAACGAGCCATATTATATATAACATTGTATGATCCTGAAAATAACACTGTAACTTCTGAAAATAAAAAAAAAATAAAAATCAATATGTAATCATTTAAATCCAAAAAGTAAAACAAAGTAAGAATTTAGGGCAAAGTAAAAATTTCATTGCTCAGGGAAACCTGCTTTCCTCACTGGGTATATGACAATAAATGCTTTGAATCTAGAAAACAAAAAGCAAACATTCAGAAACCAGGTGGATGTAAAAAAATAAGTGCACCTTATAAATCAGTAAAGTCAAGCCCACCTTAAGTAACAATAACAATTCTTATTTTCTGAACAAGTTTGTCTTTCTATGTATTGTTTTGGAGAACGTTTGGCCCTCTGCTTTACTTCAGAGCATTGCTTTACTTCACTTCTTGTTCCCAAGCAGTTGTTTATGCACACAGCATCTCAATGAAGTGAGGTCTGGAAAATTCTGAAAGTATTCCTTCTTTTTTTTGGGATCATTATCCTGTTGCATGATCAAAGTTTGTGTCAGTTTAAGCACAGATCAGATCAAATTTATCTCGAGAATATTTTGGTGTAAATGGAATTCAACATTGTCTCAGTGTGTACAAGTTTCCCCACGACCTGTGGATCATCACCTCCACCACCATGCTTGATAGTTTGTATAAGGTATTTGTGGTTATAGTGGTATTTATTTGTTAGTACACTGTTAAACCCCAACTAACAGTGCTAATTATTTTTACATGAACTGAAAAAGAAAGAAAAAATGAAAAAAAAAAAAAAAACCCTCAAAGGCGTAAAGCAGTTCCACTATTTTAATTTCTTCTTCTTAATTTCATCTAACAAAGCTAACTTAACAAATTGTTTCAAGTAAAGGCGGAGTTTTAAATTAATTTAACTTCAGATAATAGATTAACTTATTAACACATTTTCCAATATGAACAAAATGTGGCCCCCATGTGGCGGCTTTTGACTTTTAAGAACGTTTTGAACCAGAGTGCTGAGAGCCTGAAAAATTCCCGCTTACAAAAATAGATGCTTCACTTCAGACCGACTGAATTAAAATGCAAGTCATTTAAAATTCTCTCAGAACATATCCATAAATATTACTGCTAATGCCACATTAAGAAAATGATATGCTACATAAGTAAGTACTGTAAGTACTTCAAGTATAGACATGTGGGTGGCTTAGGTTAGCATTTCAATTATCTTTGCATTTACTGTTAACTTGTGTTTAATGATAACAGCATATGTACAGTACCTAACATATAGCAAAAAGTAATAAATAAACTAATAATTAAATAATAAAATTTTTTTTTGACTCGATTGACATGGTTTGGGAGAATTTCAGAGCTAAGCCATAAGAAATAAAATGCAGCTTAAAAGTGTGATTGAGGGGGGATTGTCCCATGAGGACACAGGACAGTCATGACATTTCTGTTCATGATATTTTAACAACCGGAGTGTGTGGTCTAAAAGGTGACTGTGTGTTCTGTGTGAAACCCTGCAAAACTGCCACTCAATCACAGGCTTCCCTTCTGATATCCGCCATAAACTATTGGAAGGTCTTGTACTAGGCGAGTTGTGCATTTGCCTTCAAGAGCTTTTTAATATGAGTATTTTACTTCGTAATCAGTGAGACAGATTTTTCTGTGTGTTTGTATGGAAATGATGCTGACAAACCACACCCTGTGCCCAGATCCTTGGACCATAAAAGGAGATGTTGGAGTATATGGGCATGTTACTTTAGACTGCTAGATGGATGGTGAGCAACAAAAATGTCTTAATGATTTTAAAAGGTCTTGAGATTTTTTAGTTGTCACTATCCCCTGCATTTAGAGATAATAATAATACATTATTAGCAGTTAGATTGGTGACAACAAACACATTTTATGTGTCATAAAAAGTATAGCATCATGACAAGTATAGATTGTGCTACTGCTACTATGATTACCGTTATGCTGCGTTTGTGCCATCAGTGAATCTCTAGAAAACGCAGCATAACGGTAATCATAGTAGCAGTAGCACAATCTATACTTGTCATGATGCGGGGTAAGGATGCGGACCCAAATGCAGGATAGCCAAATCAACAGGGTTTAAATAACAAAAGGACATGAAACAACACACGGACTAGAGACAGGACAAAGACAACAGTAGATTCCACGCTGCACAGATAAATACACATGGTAATCACAATAGGAAACAGGTGTGTTGACAGAGAGGAGCAGACGAAGGCGGGGCAGACACGTGACGAGGAACGTAAACAGATGCACGTGGCCAAAATCCGGGCTGAGTCCTGACAAAACTATTCTTACGGGCATGGTAGATGGTACAGACAATGTCCCTGAAATATTTGAATCTGCAGGAGGATGTTTTGGGCTGCCTCAGTTCTGCAGAACATCTATGTTACAATGGACTTTAATCAAGATAAAGGAGACTGTGCTTAATTTTGCTGGTTATCTGTTTGGCCAATTACTGCTGACCACCAAGAGATAATCCTGCTCAAGCAGTGCTGTGTTTTCTGAATGCAAATATTTCAGTGGAATACTAATTCTAAAACATAAAAATGTACTTTTTTGTGTAGTACACAATGTTATTAAACATCATATTTTTATTACATGCAAATTTTAAAAAAATGTTTTTGAAATGACCAATATAACCAAGGTGAATTTTGCGTGTCTGCTACTTCAGTGTTTTTAGATCTTTTTGTGTGAATACAAGCATTTCATAAGTGTCAAAGGTTTTATTTACAATTACATTAAATTTATGCAAAAAGTCGATATATGTAATGTTGACCCTTCTTTTACAAAACCTCTGCAAGATGCACTGACATGCTGTCAATCATCGACTGGGCCACACTCTGACTGATAACAGCCCATGGGAAATTGCGCGGCGGGACGTGTTTTTACATCAATGAAAGGTGGTGTTCTGATGTAACTGTGTTAAAGATGATGTGCTGTACCGATCTTGAAACATGCTTCATTAACTGCAAACCGTTCTATTCGCCGCGGGAGTTTTGCTCATTCATTCTGTTGAGTGTTTACATCCCTCTGCAAGCGCACGTGAGCTCGGCCCTACAGATACTCGCTGACATGATCACAGAGAGTGAGCAACAACACCAGGATTCTGTACTAATAATTCTCGGGGCATTTAATAATGCAATTCTTTCATGTGAACTGCCTAAATACAGACAGCAGGTTACATGTCCCACCAGAGACAGTAACACACTGGATCACTGTTACACTACAGTAAAGGATGCATACCACTCTGTCCCACGGGCAGCTCTGGGACTCTCTGATCACTGTTTAGTTCATCTCATACCGACCTACAGGCAGAAACTGAAATCAGCTAAACCTGTATTAAGGAGTGTAAAAAGATGGACTAGGATTTACTGAGCAGGATTTACAAGCCTGTTTCTCTCTCACTGATTGGACTGTTTTTTAAAGCTGCTGCCACTGACCTGGACGAGCTCACAGAGACTGTAACATTATATACAGTATCAGTTTCTGTGAGGATTTGCGTACTTATAACAATGACAAGCCATGGTTCACTGCAAAACTCAGCCAGCTCCGTCAGGCCAAAGTGGATGCTCACTGAAATGTGGTGAATCAACAACTGGCAGACGACCTGAACGAGTTCTACTGCAGGTTTGAAAAAGCCCAATTTTCACCTCCTGTAACCACAGACTCCACCACACCTAAAATTCAGTACAGTGAAGATGATGTGTGCAGGTCTTCAGGAAGAACAAAAGAAGCCCAAATGTCTACACCATAGGATTGGAGGGGATGCTTTTAATCACGAGCAGCCCTCTCCTGTCTCCGTACTCTTCTCGCCATAATTTTGGTACATCTGTTCTTTGTCCCATCTGTCCATATTGTTTCTATTTCTTTTTTCTTTCTTTCTTTTTAAAAAAAACGTTTGTGGAAAAATCTAATCAGGTCTTCCTGTATTTAAGGCTTTCCAACGGTTTACATCTTGTATTAAACCTGCTATATTTCTGGTTGTGATATTTTACTGGATTTTTGACACTGACACAGATACAGTACACCTACCTTGGTGGGTGTCCTTGACCTGGCCAGCAGTTTTTCTGGTAAAGAATTCTTTTGTTATCTATTGCAGTTGTTTTCTATAGTCTTTTGTTGGTGCTGAGCTCACCTTTGTCTTCTTTATTTTTAGGAATGTACCAAATAGTTGACATGGTCATCTATCTTATGGTGTGTTCAAATTGTTTAACCTATGATTGCTTTCTTTACTGGCAGAGAAAATTCATTCAGGTAACAGCAACAGATTCCAAATTGGTACCAAATACATAAGTGTCGTAATTCCTACTAGATTGACCAGATTTGGATGTAAATACCTTTAAATTACACCTGAAAGTTTGCACTTTGTTATCATATTATTTTATTTTAACTTCAACATACTGTGGAAGACAAGTATGATAACAGAAGCTGTCAATGTCCGGAAATGTTTGGATCTCAATAAAGGTTTATGCTGTTTACTTATTAGTTTGTGTAATAATTATTTAATAATGTAATATTATAATATCTTGTAAACACCTGGACAGCGTCTTAGGAAAAAAAATTAAATGAATGCAGAAAACAACTTTCAGTGGTTTTGTCATAACACGTGGCACAAAGAACAGTCAAACTTTAGTGGCTTGTCACTACCTGTGTTTGAAGGGTGACCAGGCAAAGCAAAATAATATATTGTCCATAAACTCTTTTTAGTGAGAAGCTTTGTGGTATGATATTCTACAGAAATAATGCTTTGATTAATTCTGACAAATTCATATTAGCTCATAAATTAATTAATCATGAAGGTAAAAGTGAAAAACAGCCCATTTTCATTAGTCATATCATATTTGTTTGGATTCCAAAATGCATGTGTGTGTGTGTGTGTGTGTGTGTGTGTGTGTGTGTGTGTGCTTCCGTTATTGTTTTTAATACTGACAAATTTTGATTTCACAGAAGCACCTGCAGTAAAGCACAGTGTAAGTAATTCATCTCTGTTTGACTGTTAACAAACATCTTGTTAGGTGAAAAGCCGTCTTAGGAAGACCTTGGACTATCGAGTGTCTAATGGAAAGAACACAGTGGGCCTGGTTAATGTTGCTCCATTGTGGACACACATCCATTACAAAGCTAGCTAGTTACTGTTAACGCTAACATCGCTTACCTTCGCTTAGCTCAACGCCTATAACTCTTACTGTGAACTAAAGTGCATTATAGTCTACTTAGCAACCAAGCTAACGAAAAGCAAGTCGACATTCACGACGTCTAATACAGAACCGAGGCCTGTGTTTAACGCCATGTCACAGACCCGCTTCTTTGCATCAAATGACCTCCTTAACTCACACCCAAATCCACGTCTAGCGCGCATTTTATAACTCACCTCGGAATTTCAGCTCGTGTTGAGGCTCTAAAATCAGGATCTGCTCTGGCCTGGCCATGTCCCAGCGATACGGGCGGTCGCGTTATACCTCAGTGCACAAACAGACCTGCTGAAGCTCTCGCACTTCCACTATGTTGCACTTGACGTTCGGTTCGCTGTGTTCAAAACACGTGACCTTTCAACCACTATGTGTACTAAATCGTACAATGACAAATGGTATAGAGCGCTACAAATATATCCGAACTGAATTGCTGTGATGCCGTGAGACAGACTCGCCGTGACGTCACAGCCTGATGGTGCGCGACAGCTGGTGAGATGATGTCGTCTTAGTGTGGACGATCACGGGAGAAGTAAACAGTGGCTTTTCCCATTAAAGCAAAATGAATACAGAAATCATTTAAAGGGGTTAAACGCTTCACGACGTCTCTTATTTATCTTCAATACTCCAAAGTCTCCAGAGGATTTCGGCGATGCTAAATGATGTCAATCCGGTCGCTTGTCCAGGTGATGGCACTGAGGTTCTCTGGGTTTAACCTATAAAAACGAATGTAACCTTCTTGTTAAATTCTCTCAAATATAAGCGAAACCTCATGCTTTCTAGGACTAAACACGAAAATACTACAATATTTAAACACTTGCCGATATGACGTCATTATTTTATTTATTAAATCTGTTAAGTAATAAATTATTACCTGTTCTGAGGGACAACACCTATCAATATTCTTTATTATTAATATAAATATAAATTTTTAATGTTATTTCAAAATAAATATAAATAAAACATGTATATACGTATATAACAATAACATTAAAATAAATCAAATATTATGTTTATTGTATTTTAATATAATAAACTGCAAAAACCTAGAGGGTTTTAAGCTGTACAAGAAATAGCTGTGGTTAACACTTTGATTTAAGGATCTCCTTATCTCTGAATGACAAGTTTGAAGTGGTCTAAAGTATGCTTTTACTTTTGTGTTCATTTGCTCAAGAATAACACTAAATGTACATTAAAATTCGAAATGTTTGTATTCTATTATAAATACTGACGTTAGTTGAATAACATTGAACAAAAATGGATCCGAATTTCACACATGCCATAGGAGAATCCACAATATGATTGAACAGGCAGAATCAGGCGGAAAAGTATAAAGACACACTTCTCATGTAGGGTTTCTCAGCTACTTGAAAAACAAAAAAGAAGACATTTAATGGCCACAATAAACCCAATTTGTAAGAATAAGGCTGAATAATTGCATCACAGTTTCCAAACCCTTCTATATTTGAGTCCAATAACAATTGTTCTGTTAGTTATGTGGCCACGGGATGTCATAAAGGGATAATTCATATGTTCCCCACATTTATATGGCATAGAATGAGCACATGACAAAGGGTCATATGTTCCCATGTTTTCCCAGTTCACTAGTCTGGTCAGCACATTTTCACAGGATCATATTAACTTTACTCAGAAGTGAGTACACCTCTCACATTTTTGTAAATATTTTATTATATCTTTTCATGTGACAACACTAAAGAAATGACACTTTGCTACAATGTAAAGTAGTGTACAGCATGTATAACAGTGCAAATTTCCTGTCCCTTCAAAATAACTCAACACACAGCCATTAGTGTCTAAACCACTGGCCACAAAAGTGAGTACACCAGTGAGTACAAAAGTGAAAATGTCTAAATTGAGCCCAAAGTGTCAAAATTTTGTGTGGCCACCATTTTTTTACAGCACTGCCTTAACACTCATGGGCATGGAGTTCACCAGAGCATCACAGGTTGCCACTGGAGCCCTCTTCCACTCCTCTATGATAACATCACAGAGCTGGTGGATGTTAGAGACATCCTTCCTTTAGAAGATGCCCCACAGATGCTCAATAGGGTTTAGGTCTGGAGACATGCTTGGCCAGTCCATCACCTTTAAACTCAGCTTCTTTAGCAAGGCAGTGGTTGTCTTAGAGGTGTTTGTGGTCGTGATCATGTTGGAATACTTCCCTGTGACCCAGTCTCCAAAGGGAGGTGATCGTGCTTTACACTTGACATACACAGAACACACAACTCTATTCTTACATTATTTACTTAAAACACATACCTACTTATGTTGGCTTTGTAGAAGCCAACATTCTGATTTCCGTTATAAGCTTATTATTATTATTATTATTATTATTATTATTATTATTATTATTATTAGACAAAATTTTTTTTAAAAAAATGCGGCCTAGGGCTTTCGAGCCACATACACCAAATTCGGATATGTCGTAGTCCCTGTCGTAGACCCTGGTTTGTTGCTTCTATTTTTCTTTTCCGGCATTCCCAGTACGGAAGCTCAAAGTGGCCTTTTACCCATAGACTTCCATTATAAACTCTTGAGGTTTATAACTCCGCAAGTTTTCGAGCAATTTACACCGAACTCTGACAGGTTCTTTAGGACCTTACTCCGGATGAAATTTTTATTCCGGGGTCCCGACAGAATTTTCGGTTTTCCTGTAGTCGACAATCAGACATCCCATAGACTTGAACAGGGAATTCCGAAAATTCCTCTAAGCTCTCACACACGCAGAATGCCAAGAGCTCAGGCACGGCTTCTCTCTCTGTGATCCATGCAGTATAATAATAAGTAGAATCCCTTAATGACAGCAGTATTGACATGAAATTTTCAAACCCTCAGTAGCCACTTTTTGCCAAAAGTATTGGCACCCCACCAGGTATTCTGGTGACGTCACTCGACACCACGTGACGTCACGTGTAGCCCCGCCCCCAAAACAAGCGAAATCAAAAATTTGCACAACATGGACATGTGACATATCAAAACACTCAGCACAATGAGGGGAACTGCCCCACAGGTATTATGGTCACGTCACATGACGTCACGTGGTGAAAATTAAAAATTTGCACAACATGGACATGTGACATATCAAAACACTCAGCACAATGAGGGGAACTGCCCCACGGGTATTCTGGTCACGTGCTTTCACAATCTTTCTGTCCACTCGCCTCCAAAATGCACCGGCCTTTGCGAATACTTGCACCATCAAAGCCAACATCAAAGTTTGTCGAGACGAACTTTACAAATCTAGTTTATATTTCAATTTGCACATATATATTTCAATTTGCACATTTTCCCACTGTACATACAACTGTCTATATTATATATATGTTCATGTCTTGTCAATGCCATTCTGTTTACACTGTGGAGCTTCTATACTAGAACAAATTCCTTGTATGTGAAAACATAGTTGGCAATAAAGATCTTTCTGATTCTGATTCTGATACTGATGTTGTTATTCATGGTTCCCCCCAGTGCCGGCCGCACTCATGCAGCCCCAGACAATGACACTCCCACCACCATGCTTGACTGTAGGCAAGACACACTTGTCTTTGTACTCCTCACCTGGTTGCTGCCACACACGCTTGACACCATCTGAACCAAATAAGTTTATCTTGGTCTCATCAGACCACAGGACATGGTTCCAGTAATCCATTCTTAGTCTTCTTGTCTTCAGCAAACTGTTTGCTGACTTTCTTTGCATAATCTTTAAAAGAGGCTTCCTTCTGGAATGACAGCCACGCAGACCAATTTGATGCAGTGTGTGACGTATGGTCTGGACCTCAAACCCCTTCAACCTCTGCAGCAATGCTGGCAGCATTCATACAGAGAGAGTGAGATTGATAACATCAAATTTAACACCTGCTCCCCATTCACACCTGAGACCTTGTAACACTAACGAGTCACATGACACCGGGGAGAGAAAACGGCTAATTGGGCTCAATTTATACATTTTCACTTAGGGGTGTGTTCATTTTTGTGGCCAGCAGTTTAGTGTGCTTTCACACCTGCCTTGTTTAGTTCGGTTGAATCGTACCAGAGTTCGTTTGGGCAGGTGAGAATGCAGTAATCGAACTCTGGTGCGCACCAAGAGCGGACCAAACAAGCGTACCGAGACCTCCTTGAAGAGGTAGTCTCGGTACGCTTTCAAACGAACTCTGGTACGGTTCGTTTGTGGTGAGAACACGGTCCGAGATCGAATAGACCTAACTGCAAAAAGTATCGCGCATTTTGGACTAAACCAGCTGCCGTAGTGGGTCGTTGGCAGTATTTTCTGAAGATAAGCATGTCACAGTTTCGCAAAAGTAATGCTCGCCGCCTCCTGAAGCGTCTTGCGATGCATCTTCGCCGAATGCAGTACATTAAAATGATATTTTCAAGCAGCATCTGCGCTTCATTCTGAAAATTAAGACTTTGCATAGAATGTTGTATACAAGCGATGTAGTAGATTACAACCACGAACATAATTGCAGCGCACAGTCGTCTCTCCATGGTGTACTGTATGCGGTATTTTCCTGTATTTTCCTCTTTTTGTTTACTTCTGGAGTTTCGTTTATATTTCCCGCACGTTTATTCTGACCAAGCTAGAAGCAGTTTAGGAAATACCCTCAGACATGTGGCCAATGAGTGATGTGGATGTTATCACATGACTGCATTTTGGTTCGTTTCAACTGGTGCGGAACAGAACGATCAGTGTGGTGTGAAAAGGAACCAAAACTGCTAAAAAGCTACAATGTATCATTTTTTGCTTTTGGTCCGGACCAAATGAACCGAACTATAGGTGTGAAAGCACCCTTAGACATTAATGGCTGTGTGTTGAGTTATTTTGAGGGGACAGCAAATTTACACTGTTATACAAGCTGTACACTCACTACACTCTAGCAAAGTGTAATTTTTTTAGTGTTGTCACATGAAAAGTTATAATAAAATATTTACAAAAACTTGAGCGGTGAGATACCTCTGTGAGATACTGTACATACGTAAGTACATACATACATACATACATACATACATACATACATATATACATACATACATAAATATCCTGTACTGCTTACATTAAACATTGTCACAGGGAGGATTCCAGGGGACTTGGACATGGGAAGCAACCTGGATAGAGTACCAACCCATTGCAGGCAAGTTTGCTCACACTTACAGAACCATTCACACTCTTTGGACAATATATTTGGATGCCAGTGAGTCTACAACACATGTCTTTGGACTGGAGGAGGAAACCAGAGTATGTAGAAGGAACCCCCCCAAACCTAGCATGATAAACTCACCCATAGGGCAAAAACAAGAATCAAACCCCGAACTGTAAGGTGTGAGGCAAAAATTGAAAACCACTAAGCCACTGTGCCCCATTCAAAGAACACAGAGTGCAAAACACACAGGGCTCACATGGTAAAAAAGATAAGCTCATCTGGGTGTTGTCTGGAACTGTGGTAAGTGATTGTGACGAATGCTAGAGTTAAGCTAAGACGCTATGTATCTAACCAGATGGATAGTTTTTTTATCCTCATGGCTTGTGTATAATGTGTTTTAATGTGTATATGATAATCAAGTATAAAAGGAATGTACAGTAGAGGTCTTCACGGGTCCACTTAGATCCGAAAACCTGAGGTCCGACCCGAGACCCGAGCGGGTTTGGGTCTAAAAGTTTCTCGTGTGCCTCCAACACGGGTCAGGTATAATAATAGCGGCATCGGGTCTCGGGTAATTTAAAATTAATGTGGTTTTACCGAATGGACCCGAGAAGACCCGAACTACTGTATCTTGCGTGTGTGAATCGACTCGAGTGCTTTTCCAACCTCGTGACATGTGGCTGGCGACATGTGGCTGGCGACATGTGGCTGGCGACGTGTGGCTGGCGGTAAGCTAATTTTCGTTGAAACAGACCTGTCAATCAATGTTGCATCCACGCTGTAGCAGTTACTTTAGTGTAGAGTTACTCAACATTTGGGTCCAGTCGGGTTAAAAAAAATTGCCAACGGGTCGGGTCGGAGTCGGGTCTAATTTTTTCGGGTTTGTCTCGGGTCGGGTCTTTCTAAAAAAAATTAAATTATGCACATCGGGTTCAGGTAAAAAGTGATTCGGGTCACTTCAGGTCGGGTACATTCCTTTACACCTGAGAAGACCTCTAATGTACATTATTGTGCAAAGGGGATGTCACAAAAGGCTACTTTAACATTGTGGGGGTTCCAATCCTGCAGTAGCCATTCGGTATTTATTTATGTATGGAGGTCAGTAATAAAGTATTAAAAATAAAATATTCACAGATTTCATACAGTTTTATTGTTTTTATGAGTATAATTCTTTTGAGTATTGATTACAAAAAAGCAATGTGGAGGCAGACTTTGAGATTAAGATGCGCACCAGCCTAATTAAACAAATTCAGTCAGTGTAATAACCTCTCTAACTTAGAATCCATATGTGGCAAAACTCTGCTTTCACCAGCACTTCCTGCATTATGGTACTAGATCTATATTCTGAGCAAGAACATGTCTTAGGAAGAAGGGCATGAGACTAAAGGGAGGGGTGATCTTTTTCAGTGGCTAAGTCTAAAGGAAGTTAACATGCTGTCAATATCGCTTACAGAGGCGTTTGCTGTCATCTGTGGTTAATGAAACTTTTTTGTGCTGCTCATCACTATCTTCAGAGCCACTTGTGTTTAATCATGTCCTGTCAGATAGCCTGTTTGGAAGCCTAGGGTTGCCTTTCAGACCTTCATGGGGGTATTAGCATGTTTAGTATTTTAAGATATTTAGTCTATTAAAAAAAGGAAAGAAAGAAAGAAAGAAAGAAAGAAAGAAAGAAAGAAAGAAAGAAAGAAAGAAAAGTTAGGTATTAATTCAATCTATTAAAAAATGAAAGAAGATAAAATGTCATCTAATTATAAAAAGTTGCTCAAACATAATTATTGTGTTTAGCACCTTTATATACTATATCTACTAAATTTTGAAACATTAACATGTTAGTTGTGCATGTTTTGAAAAATATTACAAACATTACAAAGAATTCATTATAGTTAAGTAGAAATTAATAGTCAATGAACACAAAATTATGGATGATGTCACTCCAGTGGTTTCATATCAATAAATTGTAGTAATAGTATCATTTTTAATAAAACATATTTTGGTATTCAAGATGTAACACAGTTGGTAACATAATAACCCTCTTCACAATAAATGTTCACTAGACTAATCTTCACTCATAGTCTCAGTTTTTATATCTACTCTGCTGTTTATTACTGTTGCTGCATTTCCCTCTACCTCTGTTATTTCTTCCTCTGGCTCCCAATCCAGCTCAGCTGTGGCATCCTGATATTGCTGGTATTCGGATACCAGATCATTCAGGTTGCTCTCAGCCTCTGTGAACTCCATCTCATCCATTCCTTCTCCTGTGTACCAGTGCAGAAAAGCCTTCCTGCGGAACATCATGGCAAATTGCTCCCCGACTCGACGGAATATTTCTTGGATTGCTGTATTGTTTCCAATGAAGGTAGCTGCCATTTTAAGGCCACGTGGTGGGATGTCACAAACGGCCACTTTAACATTGTGGGGGATCCAATCCACAAAGTTATTGCTGTTCTTCTTTTGAACAGAAAGCATTTGCTCATCCACCTCTTTAGTGGACATGTGGCCACGAAAAACTGCTGCGACAGTGAGGTAGCGGCCATGCCGGGGATCACATGCCGTCATCATGTTCCGGGCATCAAACATCTGCTGGGTGAGCTCGGGAACAGAAAGGCCCTGGTATTGTTGACACCCTCGAGGTGTGAGAGGTGCAAAGCCAGGCATAAAGAAGTGAAGGCGGGGAAAAGGAACCATGTTGACAGCCAGCTTGCGGAGGTCAGCGTTCAGCTGACCAGGGAAGCGCAGAGAAGTTGTGACTCCACTCATAGTCATAGACACAAGATGATTGAGATCTCCATATGTTGGAGTGGTGAGCTTCAGTGTTCGGAAACAGATATCATAAAGAGCTTCATTGTCAATGCAGAATGTCTCATCTGTACTCTCAATGAGTTGGTGAATGGACAGTGTGGCATTATAAGGCTCCACTACTGTGTCAGAGACTTTAGGAGAGGGCATGACACTAAAGCTATTCATGATTCTGTCTGGAAACTCTTCACGGATTTTGTTGATGAGTAGGGTCCCCATTCCTGAACCAGTACCACCACCCAAGGAGTGAACAAACTGGAAGCCTTGCAGGCAGTCACAGCTTTCAGCTTCAGTACGGACACGGTCTAATACTTGCTCAACTAACTCAGCACCTTCTGTGTAGTGACCTTTTGCCCAGTTATTTCCAGCTCCAGAAGTCCCTGTCAGTTCAATGCATGAGAAAATCAGTTACACTAACAGAAACAGAAACCTAAGAATGGTTAAAAGGGTTAGGGTTGCTACTTACAGCAATATACATCTCACTTTGTAACCTTTAGGTATTAACTATCTAAACTTACAAGCAAAAAATCCCAAAGAGTTTTTAGCTAATTCAGTCCTGTATATATTATTTGGTGCATTATGCCTCAGCCTTAACACCTGAGCTTCTGGTCACACAGGATAATGAGGGAAAAACAATTAATCATACTATTTGATTTATTCCCATCAGATAATTTTCTTTAATTGATAAATCTCTTTCTTGATCTCACCATGAATGAAGTTGTCCGGTCTGAAGAGTTCTCCAATGTGACTGCTCCTCACACTGTCTATTGTTCCTGGTTCCAAATCCACCAGCAATGCCCGGGGAACATACTTCCCACCTAAGTAAACACAATAAGAAAAATTTAGCAATTACTCAAATGAATATTTTAATCTCGATGTAGATCTATTTTTTGAATGACTCTAAAACGTGTGATTCTAAAGAGAACAGTAAATGCTGTTTATGTGCTGTTTGTTATTAATATAAAAATATTAGAATGGCAAGGCCAGTTTCTTTGTTTTTGCTATACATGAAAGACATTTGGATTTTAGATCAAAAAATGAATAAGAACTTACATTTAGTAAAAAAGTATAGGCACATTTATATATAGTCTTCCACTGATCTTTGCAATAGTCAGTGAAAGCAAATAACACTCAATATTTGCTTGCTTGTCCCTTCAAATCTGCTTCAAGCTGGCAACACTGTGATATCATCAAACAGTCAGTCTAAAACCTTTCAATTTTTTTTTTTCTGATGAAGTCCTTTTTTGTGTAGCCAATGTGTTTTGGGAAATTGTCTTTTCATAATGAAGCTCCTTGATTGGATGTGTTTTTCTGAAAATTGGCTGACAGAATGTTTCTGTAGGGATCTGAACTCATCCTGCTTTTAGCATCATGAGTTACATATTCAATAAACAGTTGTGAGCCTTTTCCAGAAGCAACCATGCAAGCCCAAGCCATGACATCACCTCCACTGTGTTTGAATTATGAGATTGTTTGTTTTGGATCATAAGCTTTTCCATAAATTTGGTATGAGATAATCTTGGTTCCAGAACCTTTGTGGCTCATCCCTTAGATACAGGTACCATTGACATTCATAACTTATAGGGCAAACGCAAACCTGGGCGACAAGAAACACCTGTCAGTCACATTTTCCAAGATTTACTTATCTAGAATTGTTGCATTCTGGAAAAATTCCATGTGCAAACTATTACAATCTACTATAACTTTGAGATACAGTTTTGCTGTTAGACAAAATGGGGTCCTTTAAATAGCAATTCATTGTAATGCTATTTGATTTTAGGGGAAAAAATTCCTACAACAGTGGGGAATGTTCACTCAGGAATGACCAAAAAAACATAATGCAAAAGAACATACGAGTTAATATAAATAATTATTTTTGAGAGCTTCCAGCAGAGACATGTTGGCCTGTGAACAGTGCCACTGCGTGTGGGCTATACAGAGCAACAACTAAATAACTGAAAGCATTATTTGTGTGACTTTTATATCAGCTTGAATAGAATATTGGTAGAAACATGGTTATTTTGGAGCTCATTAAAGCAGTATGGCTACTGGAGCAAACTACTGATAATAAACAAACAAAAAAAAATAATTGTGCACTCTTGTGCACTCTTTTCTAAACAAATTCACAAGATTTGTTCATAGACTTAAATAAATACACATAAGTAATACAGCATGTGTCTGTAAATGTCTGCAGTACTATAACTAGACTCAGACAATTATATATAACTATAGAGCAAATTTAAGATACCGAATTAATATCTCTTACCGTTTGCTTCATTAAAGTAGACACTGACTCTCTCCAGCTGAAGCGCTGTGTCCCCCTCATAGGTTCCCACTGCATTGATACCATGTTCCTCACTGATAACTTCCCAGAACTTTAAACAGAAATAATGTTCAAATACAAAACTGCACATGAACTTTTGTCATTGAATTGATTCTCAAACTAACTAAAATGAAGAGAATGTACAATTAAATATGTTCAAAATACTAAGAGTCCTGTGCAATACACTAGATATGTACACAATATTGCAATCTTGGGTAGATAACCATTATTTTGGTTAATTCTGGTCATTTTTCTTGTCCAAAACAAAATGCTGATGTAATTCACAGCAGTGCCCTAACAAAAACTATGTTAGTTGTACTTATTATTATTTGTCAACTACGTAAACTATATACTACTAATATACAATACTTCTCTTCTCAAACTCTAGATTAAATTTTACTTAATTGTACAAATGTTTTCAAAAAGAACCAATGGGTTTATTAGGCAATGTATTTGAATATGTTAAACGTTTAAAAACTTTTAAACCATATTATTTTTCTCATAGGGCAAGCCATATAATCTTACTATTGCAGTTGAAATTAAAATAACAATTTTGCTATTACATACCTTTGAACTGATTTGATTTCCACACTGTCCGATCTGAAGATGAACAATTTCACGCATGGTGATCAGACTCACAATACAAAGCAGAAGATAACTGTACGTGCCGACTGTGAGTATTATACTGATGATGATGTCATTATGTGGGAGTCTCTCCCACTCTCTTGTTTATTTATATAAGAAACTTTTTACAGTTACTTTTGGTTATTAAGATGTAATGGAATATTATTTCACTGAAATCATGAATGTATATTTTACCATTTATAAACTGCTGAATTTCAGACATAACATTATTAAGCAATGTTACATCATTAGTAATTCAAGTAATGCACATTATTAAAAGTGTATTGTTAAAGTGTGTTACAACTTACCTTGTGATTTTTTTAAAATATTATATCGCTATTAGTCTTTATAAATGAGAATGAAAAATTAATACTGAAGCCCTTTTATGCTGGCATTTATTCTTTCTAAGTGAATACACCATGACAAAAAATGTTGGCAAATGGGTATGTGAGATGACTTTCTGCCCATCATGCCTGTGTATGATAAGACTATCTCGGACATTCAGACACAAATTGGTGTCACATTCTTTCACGCCATTACCAGCACGTCACCATTGGTCTTAGCTACTGGAGTTCTAAACTTAATGTAATGGCAACTGGTTGCTTTTACCCACCCACAATGCATTTAGAAAGTATTTTGAGCCTTTAAAGTTGATCTAATTATATTATATTGCAGCACTGAATTTATTTTCAACATTCACATCAGTTTAATAAAGCACTTAGCATTGCATGCATAACATAAAAGAATAACCATATATATATATATATATATATATATATATATATATATATATATATATATATATATATATATATATATATTGTTTAGCCTGTGAACCAATTTGTTTGTGATGACCTTCAATCGTTACATTTATTGTTTAAATTATTTTATGCTTGTAGAGGAGTGACTATCAACTATTTGCTATTAATACTTCAGAAGTCAAAAGTCTCTGCCTCATCCATTAGGTAGTAGTATTGTTTTATAGGACAAATAAAGTGGTGGGGTGCAGAAGTATTTGTCCATCATACCATATAACAACAATTATCAACAAGTATATGCCACCAATGGTACGAAAAATCTAAAAAAAAAAATGCATTCAAGTGAATGTGAACTGTAATTACTACCTGCTTGATTGCTATGTCTTCCTTGGAGAACATAACAGCACCAGAATAATTTTTATTGAGAAAATGGACAAATCTTTCATACATGAAAAGTCAGAAAAAACACCATATAAATAAAAATTAACATGCATTTATATTATTTAAAATATTTAGATGGTAGTTTTTTAAATGTACTATTCTATTTTAAATTACTTTGACAAAGCAGCCCCCAAATGTATGCTCATGTAATTTTTTGTTATATTGTCCTTGACTTGCTTCTCTGACACTGTCATGTTCACATTCAATTTGAAAACTGTTAATATTAGCGCTGAGGATTAGGAATGCTGAGTTCTCTGTGCAGTGGTGGCATTTTTCAAGGCTACCACTTGATGTGATTCCTTACCACAGCAATCTTGGTCTGCTGTGGCCAGTCCTAAAGACACAGATAGAAGAAAACCTTAGTCAAAACCTTTGGAAGTCTCTGATGAGCACCCAGCCACACTCATCACACTTTCAGGCATCTACCAATGTCTTGACACAGTGGTAATCATTTACAGTCAGAAAAAATAACAGATTTTAATATTTACTTGTTTTTTCTGATGTTATGTGACGAATAATATGTAAATTCACCATTTTTCTCAAAGAAAATAATTATTAAAATATGTAAATTGTAAAATATTGATATCCTGTTTATAATGGCTATTTTTTTACACTTTTATGGCATAAGCAATTAAGGATTTAACCAAGAACAAAAAATAAATAGTGTTATTAATTGTATAATTACCGGTTGATTGGCCTTAGAGAGATATTTTTATACAATTCCTAAGAGAAATATTAATGAAATGCTGCCACCTCTTGGAGTAATACATGAATTATATTTGCACAATACATTTTTTTGTTCTGGTTACAAACAGAAGATAGAGTGATCAATGCATTTTAATTGCATCTTAATTGCATTTGGTTGCTTTAACAACATTAATAATACACAGATGTCTTGACAGCTTTTTTCTTGAGTATATGTTTTTCTGTTTTGGTTGGAATTTAATCTCTTCAAAAAGGCTAACATTATGTGATGTAAAATTGTGAAGAAATCACCACTCAAGTTATTTTATTTTTAAATAAAATAGATTTAAAGCAGAGAAAATAACTTTCAGTATATCAATATAAAGTAAAATACAGTTTACTCTAAAATGTGGCTGTTTTGTTAGTAACATCAACTATATTGGTACGGCATGACAATAATGTGACCAATTTCCATATCCTGGTGTACTGTCATACAAGTGCATTGTCCCACTTTTTTTTTAGATGGATTGTGTATGTGCCTTAAGACATACTGTCATTCAGGGGCGGTTCTAGGTCTTTTTTAGGGTAGCTTCAGCCCCCTGTCTGTGATCTCAGCCACCCTAAAACTAAAAGTATAATTTTTACTTTCATAAATAAACAATAAAAATTACGTTAAAATACAGGACATGTCGTCGATGGGGTTTGATCCAAGAGCGAATTTTTTTACTTTGCTTTTACGCGCGTGCGTTGTAGTCTTTCAATAATGCGTCATCAGCTGTCTGTTTTATTTGAACGGAGAAGCTCAGGCACGCGCAGCGTGCACGCGCAGTCAGAGCTGGAGGCACTTATCTATAACGTTAATCGGCGGAAAGCTGCAAAGACGGCAACAAAAAGCAGTGAAATTTCACTATTCTATTACCAGAGTTGTAGCACAAACAAAATGTTAATGCAAACAAACCATTTAATACTAAATAAAAATAACATTTATTGATTTGGTCTTTGTCTTGTGAATATTTTTTATTAATGACTGCTTTAATTAGACACACTGTTTGTAGAGAATGCACACATACATGAACTGATTTGATTCGAGACTGGCATCATTACATCATGCATAAAATTTTGGTGTCCACTTTTGCCATTTTAAATAATACCATAACTTTTGGCTTACTATGTAGTCATATAATATATAATATAAAACTCTTCTTGTTTTAAATTCTCACTGAGAGCTAAACCCCCCAATGATGAAATCCTAGAACCGCCCCTGCTGTCATTGTTATTTTTTCGATTTACAAAATAGTAGCAAGATATTTTACATTAGCACTCCGTCCAGGGTGTATCCTGCCTCGATGCCCGATGACGCCTGAGATAGGCACAGGCTCCCCGTGACCCGAGAAGTTCGGATAAGCGGTAGATAATGAATGAATGAATATTTTACATTATGAAGAGAATTTTACTGCGATATAACAGATTAGTAACTGATCTATTTGCTACATATGCAGTACATGAGCCTTTATCCCTTTTGTGACAAGATAAGATCATTTGTAACGGGTTACTAAATTATTTTTATTATAAGTTTTCTGTGAGCCCCAGTTGAGGACATCAGGATCTTATAGATGGCCTTAGCCTGTCAGCCTGTACCTACCAGCCCTACAGCACACCAGACTTCTCCCTGCCTCGAATGGATAGCAAGTTCTCTTCAGAATTAGATGCATGGAAGTATAAAGGTACATAACCAACAAAATATTGCAGGAGCAAAGTACTTACTTAGTTCATAAATTGTACTTACTTAGTTCATTTCTAGTAGAAAGTGGAAACTAGCAGTTTCTTTGTGCTCTGTCTTCAGTGGTAACATTTCAAGTGCTCACTGTAAAAAAAATTCTGTTATCTACTAAGACTAATAAAGATGCAAAGCACTCTGACGTAAGTCATATCTCTTAAAGTGCTCTCTTACATCTCCCCGTCGTGTCATGCTGAAGAAAAGAAAAGGGTCCTGATTATGACAAGCTTCATTTCTCAGTCTACTTTCATTTCTTTTGGATTTTTTTAAAAACATTTTTATATTTCAATTCAATTCAATTAAATTTATTTATATAGAACTTTTAACAATTTCCCATTGTCTCAAAGCAGCTTTACAGTATGTAAACATGACAGAGAAAATAATAATAATAATAATAATAATAATAATAATAATAATAATGAAGAAGAAGAAGAAGAAGAAATAAGGCTAAAAATAAATTAATGAATATATACAATTAAAGTTTAAAATTAATTTAAAAAAGATTAACTTAACATTTGAAGTACAAAATCTATCCCTTTCCTATATTTCGTCTTTGTATTTTTGTAAATTATTTTTTGTATATTAACATAGATTTATGTATACATGAATTGAATGTGTGATCTGAATATGGTTTGTGTTTAATAAATGATTACACAGGCTGGTTTATGTATTTGTTAAAGTACTTGATATTAAAAAAAAAAGCAGAAAATGTGTTGATTGTGTGATGTTTCAACCAACAGAAATCAACATCGTTTCAACGTACGGAAGCAAAACAATGTTCACAACCGACGTTGTTTCGGTACCGGGACCGACATGGACTTTGTTTTGTTTCTGTCTGTACTGAGCCTGTATTTAATGCAACATGCTCCTGCTCGTATGATGGTGCCTAAATAACAGCACAATAGCTCCAGCTGTAACGTGAACGATGTTTTCTTTGTATTAACGCGCTCAGTCTACAGCGTTACTGGGTTTAGTGAACAGCTGTTTGACTCGCGCTTTTAATAATACTCAGTTTCCCAGCACGGGAAATTCCTCAGGACAGATGTGCTGCCGCTGGATTGCGCTGTTAAAGGTTGCATGTGCACTAAGCTCCAGTGTACGGTGCTGGTGTGTGTTTAAAGAGGGCGCCTTCGGGCCACAGAAGTCCTACTTGCTGACGTTTTTGTGAATGTCATGTGATTAGCCGCGGTCGGTATACAGGGTTCAATGAGAGCTGTTTGCCCCACCCATCTCTTCAACGCTATCTAGCTCAATGTACGATTCAATGAGAAAAGGGAAAAATCGCCAAAAACACTCTCGGCAAGCGGATCAGCTCGCGTCCTTCCGAGAAGTGACACGATCCGTCCGCCAAAAGCTCGCTGTCATTGCGGTATTTGTCTTTTTAAACGGGTTCTCTTCATGGCTGTACGTGCACATGTATAACCCTGTCTATCTGCAAGGAGAATTCAAAACGGGTAACACAAAGCTTAAGCTGACAGCGGACTGAGATGCAGTGAAAAATCTCGCGTTGCTCGGAGCCGCTGCGTTGCCGCGTGCGCCGTCATCGGAGCCACTCGGAACGTTCACGTAAAGCTGACGGATGTGAGGACGAATTCAAATGACATCAGCTAACGGAGAAGACAAAAAGCCTCTTGATCTGAATAGCCACAAAACCCGTCTGTTATCATTGTATGCCAGCAGGAAAAGAAACGTTTAACTTTGGGATTTAATTAAAAACAACAACAACAACAAACAACAACAACAACAACAGAAAACAACAGCACTCAAAAAAAAAAAAAACTTGTGATGTGACATTATTTCATAGCGGAGTTTAAAGAGGTTCATGTCGGCCACGGGCTCCAGGCGGAATGAACCACAGGCCGTCAGTTTGTGGGAGACATTTATCTCTTCAGATTTTTTATTAAAACGCTAATAAATCGCTTTTCCACGTCTTAATGTGTCGATGAACGGATGTAACAGGAACGAATATTAAAACCCCGTTTCGTGGTGACTGATGGTTTTGCGCCGAGCGCCGGCCGCGACTGTCATTTTGGGGAAGCGACTATGGTTTGACGACGAGAAACGTGTTAAATCACACTCGGATTTCTGGAACAGCAAGACAAAGATGTTGATGTAACGTCGTGAACCACAAGGCGAAGTGTAAAACTCCCGCTCGGATATTACTGCACCAAAACGCTCGGAGGACTCGGCCTTGTGTGTAGGCCGGCCTTGGTGTTTTCACCACCATCACAAGCCCTCCGTCTCTTTCCATAAAGCTCCTACTGAGCACTCACTTAAAGGCACTGCTTAAAAATTTCCCCCTTCATCCCTTTAAACGATTGCCCCATTCATCCCGTGTGCTGTTCTTCCTCGGAATTTGCACATAGAAATGTCAGAATTCCCAATCATTGGAATTTGAACACGTTCCAACCAAGGATTTATTTATTTATTATTATTATTATTATTATTATTATTTTTTTTTTTTTACATATTTCTTTACATTCATTCCCCATCCACAAACATTTTCCTTTTTTATTGGGACTTTGGGAAGATGGGGTGTTTGGGCAACAGTAAAACAGAAGACCAACGTAATGAGGAGAAGGCCCAGAGAGAAGCAAACAAAAAGATAGAGAAACAGTTACAGAAAGACAAACAGATATACAGAGCGACCCATCGGCTACTACTGTTGGGTAGGTTTTTTCAAATGCAATAGTACTGCTTATTGCTGCAAAATTATATGTACTGATCATTTTATGCCTTATCAACTGTTGATGGCTTTCTGATTACCTAATTTGTCTGAGGTGACTCAGGTGTGTGTGTTTGTGCTTGTGAGTGTGAGACAAAGAGCAAGAGACATAGCTGTGAACCAGAATCATTGTGTTCACTGTGAATATTATCTGCGTAGATAACCAGCTGCATCACTTTGGCCATATTAGAACTACACACTTCTTTACAGCTTGTGTGTTAATTCTGACTCTTAAAAGCATCACCATCTGCCAACATTTTCCAGTGTAATATATTCTGTTATTCCAGCATTTGACAACATTTGATTTTTTTGCTCACACTAATGGAAGGCTTTCCATTAGATTTTGGAATGTGACTGTGGGTATTTGCCCATTCTGCCACAAGAGCATTAGTGTGGTTAGGCACTGATGTTGGGAAAGGAGGCTTGGGGTACAGTCAGCATTCCAGCTTATTCCAAAGGTGTTCTGTGGGTTTGAGGTCAGGGCTCTATGCAAACCACTGGAGTTCCTCAATCCCAGACTCATCAGACCCTTTATTTATGTCCCTCACATTCTATAAAGGGGCAGAGCCCTGCTGGAACCAGAAAGGTCTTCACCAAACGGTTTCCATGAATTTTAAAAGCTTTGTATGCTGTTAACCTTAACATTACCCTTAACCTACAGCCCCAGACTATTATTCCTTCTTTACTGTTGGTATTAAGAATTAAATTAAAGTGGGATTCTCCTGGCATCTGCCAAACCCAGATTCATCTATTAGACTGCCAGATAGTAAAACATGATTTATCACATTTTTAACATTTCTACTGATCCAGAGTTCAGTAGCAGCATGCTTTACACCATTCCACCTGATGCTTGGCTTTGAGATCTTTTGCTGGTATACTTTTGCTCAGCCATGGAAACCCATTTCATGAAGCTCCAGACACACGATTCCTGAAGTTGTTTTCAGAGTCAGTTTGGAACTCTGTACTAAGTGATGCGACATGATGGGAAATTTTTATGTGCTTCAACACTCGGCAACCCCATTCTGTGGGTTTGTGTAACAACCATTGCTGTTGTTCCTAGACACTTCCATTTCACAGTAAAGCACTTACTTCAGATGTTGCTGAAACTCTTCAATAATTAGGAATTGTATCCTCATACAAAAACTATGGCCAGGTGTGTGTGTGAGAGAGAGAGATGCAGAAAAGAAAGTATAGCCTCTTTCAAGTTTTTTATTTTTATTTTTTTAGAATATTTTATACGACTACACACATTTGTGTTGTCATCTAAGATAATTAGTTTGTTTTTAGGAATTGGTAAGGACCACACAATTGTTTTTTAGGGCCTAATATATAAAAAGGTATCATGAGGTGTATTATTTTTTCAAACGAACAACATATATACAGTCGCATATCCAAAATATTAGAACAATAAGGGCAATTCCTTTGTTTTTGCTATACACTAAAGGCAATTGGGTGTGACATTAGATTATTTTCTGATATTTACATCTACATTGCATGTGCAAAACAACTTAAAACTTGAACCCAAACAGAAGTATTATAGTAAGCATGACTGACAGCTGTTTCTTGTTACTCCATAGATTGTTTGTTTTAAACAATTAATATTTCTGAAAGTCTACTCTTATTTTGAGACCTGGGTTTCACCTGTGAAGACTGTATTTGTTGTTAAAAAGTTTGAACCATCATGAAGCCCAGAGAGATGTCTGTTGGAGAAAAGCAAACCATTTTGAAGTTGAGAAAGGGGGGAAATTGAAGACAAGTATTGCAAAAGTACAATTTGCATCATCCTAAAGTACCATGTAAAGTTCAAAATTGAATTTAATTCAATTTCAATTAAATTAAATGTACTTGTATAGTGCTTTTAACAATTCACATTATATAAAAGCAGCTTTACAGAAATATTGAAACAGAAAAAATAAAAACAAATAAAAATAAGAATCTAAATAAATAAATACATACATTTAAAGTTTAAAAATAATTACTATACATCTCTAACATCTATCCCTAATAAGCAAGCCAGAGGTGATGGTGGAGAAGAAAAACTCCCTGAGATGATTTGAGGAAGAAACCTTGAGAGGATCCTGACTCAGAATGGAACCCAACCTCATTTGGGTGACACTGGACAGGAAATAATGTAAATGTAAAAAATGTCCTTTCTACAGCAGTTTATAATAGTGCAACCGAAAGCTCCTGAGGAACTAATGGGTCATTGTAAACTCTGAGTTCACCATGGACCCAACACTAATTCCTTCCTGCCAAAGTCTTCAAATGTTTGCTGATAAAGACCAGACCATATCGCTGTCTGACACAACAATGGTTTAAAGAAGGTATGACAGTCTCCGGGTGGCTCCATCCACAGCAATCCCATGAGTCACTGTCTGACCATGCAGATCAATCCCGGCAGGGTGACCATCAGGGTGACGAGACTCCATCCAGCGGTAGAATGTCAGAGTTGACGAAGTAGGTCTGTAAGAAGAGATGTGGTCCTAGTAAAAGCACTTCTGTCTTGTCAGAGTTAGGCAGAAGGAAGTTAGTAAGCATCCACTATCTGATGTCTTACACACAATCTTCAATCTTATTAAGCTGGTGACTCACATCTGACTTAGCTGAAACATATACAGTAGCTACATAACAGCATAACAGTGTAAGCTAATACCATGTTTAAAAATAATTGCACCAAGACGTAGCATATATAGGGAGAAAAGCAATGCGCCTAAAACAGATCCTTGCGGAACACCGAACATTACCTTAGTTTGCTTAAAGTAGTCAACATTTAGATCTAGGAACTGATAGCAATCAGTCAAATAAGACCTCAGCCAGGAGAGGGCTGTCCCTTTAACACCAACAAGATGCTCTAGCCTATTAAGTAAAATAGCATGGTAAATGGTATAAAAAGCTGCAATAAGATCAAGCAACACCATCAAAGTGACACAACTCTGATCAGAGGCTAGTAAATCCACCATCAGAAGACTTTCAGAGCAGAAATATAGAGTACAAACATCAAGATGCAAACTACTTTTCTGCAGTAATATTTTCTTTAATTAAAGTAATGGTTAAAATGGCCAAAATGCGGGTAAGGAAGGATCTGCACATAATTCCAAACATACAAGCTTACTGCTCAAGTTGCAGGTAGTGATATGACCTGGGCATGCACAGTTACTTCTAGAATATACCTAACATGTATTGATGATTTAACTACTGATGATAGAAACATTTCTACAGAAACATTGTCTGCTAATTTACAGAGAAATACATCCCATCAAATTGGAAATTCATTATGTAGCAAGACAATGACACAGAACACACAGCAAACACAACAGAGGATTTCATCAGGGGACAAATAAAAGGTTTTGGAATGGCCAAGTCAGTCACTAGATGTTAAATCAATTGACCATTCATTTTCCCTCCTCAGGACAAGAGTGAAGGACACAAAAACCACTTTAAAGAAGCTGAAATATGAAAGTATTTTTTCAGACATTTTTCCAGAGGAGTTGCAAATTGTCTTTGCACACAGAATTGTGACAGAATTAAAATGAAAATGCTAATTATGTATTAATGTTTGCCTTTTTATTTACAGAAATGTACAATGTCTGTCAAATTTCAAATGGAAAAGTAAAGTCCATTTGCAATTGCATTTTACAAGTCTTATGACCCTATCATATTGATATAGCAATATCTATTAACCAATTTGCTGTTTCACTTCTACCATTTCCTTGCATGAGTACAATGCAAAAATAAAATAAATTAGTGATTACAAAAAGAACAATTCAAATTAATATCCTTTATGAATTTCACAAGAAATTATATATTTTTTATCTGTGTAAAATGTTAAGTAAGTTCATTCACTTTGTTTAATAATAAATCCAGGTCCAGATTTAAATCCTTCACTAATTTATTCCTTCCAAGATGGTGGTGAATGCAGACACAGTACCTATTCACTCCCAAACTAGCAATGTTCTTCAAAATATACAATTTGGAGTGAGGCAGTTTTATTGTAAAATAAAAAAAGTTTTATTGAGAAATACTATTAATATAAGGAAACAATTAGTTGACCTGTCAAGTAAATCAGAAACAGATGGGATGTTCAGCACAATTCAGGACTCATTGACAGCTGTGCAAGGGATTGGAAATACAAATGCAAAGTGAATTTCAATTCCATTTAAATTTTTGCAGACTTTGTTGCATCAGAGAAAATAAAATAGCAAATGGGGTAATTTATGTTGCTATTTCAATATGACAGGGTCATAATTTGTAAGACTTGGGAAATGTAATTTCCAATGACTTTGCATTCCCATTTAAAATTTGCCAGAAATTCTACATTGGTGTAAACAAAATCAGTATTACTGTATGCAGTTTGCATTTTCCTTTTAATTATGTCACAATTTATGCATCCACAAAAAAACAAAAAAAAAACAATAACAAATACAGTACTGCGGCACAAAAGTAGAAAAGCATAGGGAAAGGAGAGTATAGGAGATTTCATTGGATCATTGGCTGGATGTAATTTTTGGAAGCATGGTATATCAAATGTGTTATTTAGGTGTTATTTACATTAATTTTATAGAAAAATATCTGTTGCTATGTGTTTATCTGTTGCCTATCTATACCTAATAATAGGGTGTTCTGTCACAGACTATCAGAAAATTAAATCATCTAGTCATCCATATTTTGATCTCAAACGCAAAGGTCTTTTCAATCCTATACTGAAAATGACAACAGACCATTGGCCATTTCAATACTTTGGTCCTGGCATTCATGTGGATACTTGGAAAATAATAGGCAGGGGGTTTTAATGTCATGTATTATATAGATTATGTGAGTAAATGCCTGTAAAGTACCACAGTGGCACAGTGGATTTACATTTAGTGATGACAAAAAACTCTGTAAGGCCAAACTCACAGAGAGCTGAAAACAATAATGAAATTTGTCACCAATTCATGCAATAAGCATGAAGAATAAGGGGAAGAATGATCTTATTTTATTTATTAACACCTACATACAGTAACAGTTGTGTGGCCACCAACATATAATAAACATATAATGACCTCACACAAAAATACACACTTACAAAAAAAACTTTTTCCTCACAAATGTACACCTCATTCAGAAACAAGGTGTAAAAAAATAGTGCAGCCTTCCAACAATCATTGAGAGTAATTGGCAACTCAGTGTTACTAATGAAATGCACAAGATTAGTTAATCATCAAGAAGTTTGCTTAGTGCTAAAAAAGCACTTTTGATACGGTGGTGTTCTATTAAAATGAAATTGCTAATTGTGTATTACTGTTTGCCTTTTTATTTACAGAAATGTACAATGTACAGTGCTTTTCCACTTCTACTGCCCTGTATACAAAACCTGGCAACATTCAAACAGAATCATAAATCCTTTTGCATCTGCGTTCCTGATGCCTTGCATGGAAACTTGTCAGTCAGAGTTGTGGGTGTAAGTGTTTGCAAGTGATGTCAAAGTTGATTGCAATTTAGAGCACCTTTCAGTTGAGGACTGAACGAGAAATAGTCTTGATGTATATTTTCTTTCATTTGTGTGGAAGTAATAAGGCCAAATAAAGTATTTTCTTAACAAAAAGTTGTCCAAATCTAGCAGTCCAAATTCTTGACACCATTTCCTTGCATGAGTACAATGCAAAAATAAATTAAATTAGTGATTACAAAAAGAATTAATATTATTAACTTAATATCCTTTTTGAATTTCACAAGAAATTATATTTTTGTATCTGTGTAAATTGTTGGGTAAATTCATTAAATATTTCAATAATAGATCCAGGTCTAGATGGCCTTCCAATTTAAATCCTTCACTAGTTTTTTCCTTCCAAGATGGTGGAGAATGTGGACACAGTAGCTAGGCACTCCCAGACAAGCAATGTTCAACTATACAATTTGGAGTGAGGCAGTATTATTGAGAAATAACAAAAATTGTATTGACATTAATTACTATTATTAAGGGGAAACAAATTAGTTCAAATGAGCTATCAAGCTACAAGAAGTGTGATTATTGCTATAAAAGCTTAACTTTTGGTACGGTGGTATTTCTGGAACACCTTGTATGTTTATATGATACTGAGTTGAAAGAACATTGGCCATGATCCCAGAGAAGCAAATGTTGCAGCACATGAATACAAGAAGTTTTATAAGGTTATCTCATCTCCAGATAATTTGAAATTCACTATTCAAGAATGATTGTTTGCAAATAGAGAGCATTCCAGACAATTGCTGATCTTCCCAGGAGTGGGTGTCCCAGCTAATTCAGACCGAGGTCAATGCTTGGAGATATAAAGAAAATCCCAAGAGCTACATCATGTGACCTACAGGCCTCTGTAAGCATCTTAAATATTTATGTTCATGACAGTACAATCAGCAAAGGGCTACACAAGTATGGTTTTCAGGAAAACCTGGCTAGGAAAAAGTCTCTTTATTCCAAAAAGATTATGGAGCCCGACTTTTTTGGTTTACAAAATTGTATTGTAACAAATAACAGATGTTACAGACCAATGTTATATGAACCAAAAATAAAGTTGTTGGAATGGCCAAGTTCAAACCTCAACTACAATGAGAAGCTGTATAGGCAAAGGTATTTGCATACCCGAGGTTATTTGTTTGTTATAATATAGAAGATAGTGAATACATAACTATTGTTGTTTAAGCAATTATATATACCATGGACGTATAGTTGAATGATTTTCCTTCCCCAGCCATTAAAGCTAAACTACTATAAGCAAAAACTGTTCCTCCTTTTGTACAGCATTATATTTGTATTAATTCATAGATTTCTTTTGATTTAATTATTGTTACGACTGAGTTACACATTGTAAACAATAAGTTAACAATATTGTTGAAATGTCTGCAGTGGTTTTGAATTAGTGGAAACATGGTTACTACCAAGTACAATCAAATACTTGATTAGATAAAATACATACTTACTGGCTGGTAGGCATTTTTTTTACAAATTTGGAAATAGATCAAAGGGTACCTAAATAACTAAAACTGCTGCAGAATGAAGACACGTTGATATGTACCCTAGGTGCTTTTTTAATCACAATATCTTATGAGTAATGTTTTGTAGTGTGTATAGCAAGATATTATAATGTGCCCAAATAACTTTAGTGCCCAAGCTGTAAAAATGACAAAAGTGCACTAGTTTGAACTAAATAATTGAAATATCACAGTACTACATCTGTAATTAAGCTTAAACTTGTTAACTTCTAGACTGATTAATGAGTTCATAGAATGGTATAAGATAAGATAAGTCGTCCCACAATGGGGAAATTTCTCTGTTACAGCAGCAAAAAATATATAAAAAGAATAAAGAATAAAGACATAATATTATATACAGTATATGCAAAAACAAAAATGTATAAAAAGAGAAGTGGTTACACTGAATACATATTTCACATAGGTAATATAGCACATTATATAAACCAATCTGTGTCTGATTAATTAAACATTCCTATGAAAAATCCTCTTGCCTGCTAATCCTTTATTTACATTACATATACATAAGGCACATACAAGTTTACTCATGTACACTGACAAAAAATGCTCTTGCCTAATATGTACAGTAATATTGAAATACCTGCAAGAGTTAAACATTTAACCTTAATGATAGGAGAAAAAGTTCTCTCCTCCAGCAGGTCCTACACATGCAATATTGACAATTTAAAAAATATATATATATTAAAAGCACAGCAAATTTTGTAATAAATCTCAGCATTTCAAATTAATCTATATGAAAGTTATTAGAGTTGAAAATGGATATTTATTTCAATTATTCAATACAGATATTTGCATGATATATTTATTAAACCAGTGAAACATAGCCTAAATACTGTACATGTGAGAGTAGAACCAATATTTAGAAATGGAATGAGAATAAAAACTGTCACTTCTTAAAAGTCACACATCTCTGTTTCAAATATAGAACCAAGATATATCATGTCCGAACTTTTTCCACCTTTAACGTATTATAACAACGAGCAAAAGTAAAGTGACAAATACAGAAACACACTGACAATTTCCTTGTTTCATAAGTGCATACCATTGGTTAAAAAGTTCCACATGTTTCTTGATAGGATTTATTTCTGGTCCCTGACGGAGTCTTGATCATCTTCTGAAGACATTAATTTGTTTACTTAGATTTCCCTTAGTAGTGATGCAATACATGTAAGTATAAGTAAGGTGGGATGCATTGGAATGAAATCTGTACACTACAAAACAATAGTACTGAGGTAGATCACAGATATCCTTCAGATGATGAGCTGTTTTGTTTTTGTTCCAGATATATTGTATAGAATTATTACCAGAAAGGACTACCTTTGGTTTATCAGGCCACAATACATTTTGTCATGTTTTGACATAATTTAGGAAGACCTGGATGTTTTCTGTTTGTTTGTTTGCTTGTTTGTTTTTCCTGAAAATGGACTTCAGTCTAGCCCCCATAACCCTTATACCAAGCATGTGAAGATTGGGATATTTTTGGGTGTGTATTTATGACACTTAGTTTAAGTAAAGTAAATGATATTTACAAAAAATCAGTATAGATTGCAATGCAGCATAATATTTTTCAATAAGTGATGAGCCTTTACTTAGTACAGTTTGGTTCAAATTAATTTTTCTTTATATGGCACTTGGCCAACTTTACAGATATAGATACTGTATAGATTTAACTGGATCCCTAATAAACAAGTCAGCTAAGACAACGAAAAGGAAGAATTCACTGAGATGACTTGGGGAAGAAAACTTGAGAGGAACCATACTCAAAATTTTTAAATTTAAGATAAAATATTCCGACAAAGTTATCCACTATATAATGAGCAAATTAGTGTCCGTAAAACTTAGACTTCTATTCATTTAGAACGACCCCCTTGGCTGTAACTATAGCAAACTTTAAACAGGAGTTTGGCATGTGAGAAAGATATTGTGGCAGTCAAGCAACCAAGAGGTGCAGATTCAATATTAGGAAAAATTTAACAAAGGATATCCTTCCAGAGACTAAATGTCCAAAACTTGTGACACATGGTGCTCTCAGAACCCAAAGCATCCCCTTCTTTTTCCCTTCTACTGAAGAATTGTTATTTTTTGTTATTTAATCAAAAAAGTGATTAACAAAAAAGACAAGCATCATTCATAGAATGAAGAAACAAATTGGTAAATTTTGTGTAGCATCTCTTTAGAATAATGCCCAAATTATTGTGCATAACCTTGTTAAAAACCCATGGTCTCAATTCGGGAGTGAAATATTTCACCATTCAAATACTGAAAATATTGTACTAATTGTGAAAAGAATTTGCATTTCATATGAAACTATACATCAATATACACACAGAGTATTTTATTAGGAAAATATGTATACCTAAGCATGCATGCTATTATCTAGTCTGCATTGTGTGGCAAGATTTCAGAGCATAAAAAAATCATGCAGATTTGGAATGAAAGCTTTGGATAATGTTCACACAACAACCAAAAATGTGATCTTGTTCAATTTTAATATGGCTTGAATGTTTGCCTGGTTTGAGTATTTCAGTAACTGATCTGCTGGGATTTTTAATGTAGTTTCTTAGAATGAGAGGTTACTTCATATAGTCCAGTGAATGACAGTTTTGCAGATAGAAATGGATTGTTGATGAGAGAGGTCCACAGAGATTGGCCAGACTGTTTCATGCTGACAGGAAGGCTACAGTAACTCAGATAACTATTCTGTACTATTGTGGTGAACAGAAAAGCACCTCAGAATGCACAAGACTGGAAAAACATGGCCTGGTCTGCTGAATTTTTATTTCTGAGGCAGAAAGATGGAAGGGTCATAATTTGGTGCTAAAAGCATGGTTTCAACATTCCTTGTGTCAATAGTGAGGCTGTTGGTGGTAGTGCAATGTGTGGGGAATGTTTACTTGGCACACTATGAGCCAGTTAACACCAATCAGACATCTCTTGAATACTGTAGCATAGTATTGTTGCTGACCATGTGCATCCCTTCATAGCCACAGATTATCAATCTTATAATGGCTACATCCAGCATGATAATGCACCATATTACGAAGCAAAAGTTGGGTGAAACTGGATTTATGAATGACAATGGGTTCAGCACTTTTCCTGTCATCGGATCTGAATCCATCCATTAGGATGTGGTAGAATGGGATATTCGAAGAATGAAAATGCACCTGGAATATCTGCTGGGATTGCAGGATGCAATCATGACAACATGGACAAAAATCTCAAATCAAATGTTTTGGTATCCATCCCATGAAAAAATGAGGCTGTTTTGAAAGCAAAGGTATAGTGTTCCTAATAAAGTGTAGTGTTCCTAAAAAAGTAATTCCTAATATTTTCCCGTCATATCTTTCTTAATCTTCAGTACCCAATGTGCTACTTAAATAATGCATGTGGGCAAAGAATATATAAAATACAATATTTAGTATGAGACCTATGTATGTCGTTTACATGGTCCAAGCAGTTACACTTGCCAACAGGCAAAAACAAAAATGTCCTGTTTGTTTTAATTAGTATTGGTCTATTGCTGTTCACAGCCATGAATTATATTTTGAATGATTTTATTGTTTCATTCAGTAACTAATCCGAAGCTCTTTAACTAGTTTCACCGTGTTATAAAACATGATGTGGCATGTTGGGGCAGTGCATTTAGGAGAACATTTCAAATAATAGTATGACCTCTCTAAAGTGTGAAAAATCACCTCAGTGTGGACAGTGTGAGAAACAGAGGAAGCATGTTGTAACTGCTTGAGTAAGGCCCATTTACCAATTAATTGTATCCAATTAAGTGGTTTGGCTTGTATTGATATGTCCAAGGCTTATCTCATGTTACACCACATGTCCACAAGTTTTTGGACACCTGGCTATCACACCCATATACGCGCCTTCCCCAAATTATTGCCACAAAGTGGGAAGGATGGATAGGATTTCTTTATAGGCTATAACTTTACATTTTCCCTTTACTGGCACTGGCAAGTGACCTAGGCCAAACATGTTGCAACATGACAGTTTCCCTCTGTGAAATGAAAAGTACATTATGACAAGTTTGCCAAGGTTGGTGAGGAAGGACTCGTGTGACCTGCATAGAGCTATGATCTCAACCCTACTGAACACTTTTGGGATAAATTGGAACTCCAGCTGTGCCCAGAGTTCTTAGCCCGATGTCGGTGTCTGACCTCACTAATTCCATTGTGGCTAAATGTACAAATCCTCATAGCCACGTCCAAAATCTAGTAAAAATACAATGGAGTTTTGTTATGACAGAAAAATGGGGATAAAATCTGGAATGGGATGTTAAAACACACAATGGTGTCCACAAACTGTTTTAGATAAAAATTTGTACTTTGTATAAATTATTTGTTTAAATTTAAAATTGGCTCAGATGATTAAATAGTATACAAAACAAAAGTATTATCTTTTCAAAATATATATTTTTTCATGAATTATGTGTATTATGCATTGTTATAGCAAGTAGTGAAGCTATTTGAATTAATTATCTTGTAAGTCGTAAGTAAACTATGTGAAAATAGTCAATTCACTGAATCCAGCCACTGAAAAATTCAACCTCAAAGCTCTGGGGTTGATTTCACAGTCAAAAATAATTTGCCTTGCACACACACATAGCACATGACAGGAAAAATTACATTTAACATTGTAGTGTTAGTGAATGCTTTTATTTTTAATAAATCAAAGAATCAGAATAACATGTTTAAAATGTTTTAGTACATTTTAGTATGCCTTTTACCGTATATAGATGTATATGAAGTGACCTCTGTTCTAATTGGCTGCCCTGTTTTTAAACAACAACAACAAAAAAAACTATTCTAGTATAAAAATAAAGTAGACTGAATTGCGCTTTAGACTGAATAGTGTTGATCTGTAAATGTGAATCACAACATTGAGGAATTAACATCAGTTCGATGTATGGGCTGAATAGTTTGGGGTAAATGGAACTATAACAATGTT
>NC_062522.1:25810097-25812597 GCF_022655615.1 Tachysurus fulvidraco
GTACCCTGATAACACAGCTACGATTGCACTAACTCCTCAAGGAAGAAACCCCACAGGCTATTTTCAGCCGAACCGAAAACGAGTAATCGGAGAATAAAAAGAACAAAGGTAATAATGTTCCCTTAACATTACCGAATCACAGACGTTTTCCAAAAACATTGCAAAGTTAAGACAACCTTAACTTCTACCCCCTTCTACCATTTAATGCTGATTTGGCTGCAACAATTTTGTGAAACAGTCCTTAATTCATTTCAATAATTTATAATAATCTGTATTAATCGACTATAAAAAATAGATCCGGTTAGTCATGCGAAAAATTAATATACGCTTCGTTTGTTTCGTATATTTATAAGGACACTTTTTTGTATTTGAGAAAATTATTTTAATAACAGCCCACAGATTCCCCAAAACATAAGTTACTTTCGTGAATTAACCCCAAATTCCTTAACATAGAAATACTCGTTAAATTGCTTAAAATACTAGAAATGTTTAGTGATTCCAAATATGGTACTCTTGATATTCTTTTAACATCCAATAATTAGTTATGTTAAATTAATTTTATTTAGAATGTTTGTGGTAACATTTCTACACTCGTAAAAAGGTTATAGCGCTTGTGTTAATTTTTAAATGAATTTAAAAGGCTATTGTCACTTTTATATAATAAAAATCTAAAATACTTGGTGACGAGCTAGAACTTATTGTGAAGATTATTATTAAAGCCCTAAATAAGTGCACATATTAATGTTATTTATGTCAGAACAATACCGGTTAAAAATCATTGTAGATAATATTTAATTTTTGTAAAATAATTTCAAATTAGGTTTCTATATACAACAGCAGAGATTTGTGTCCAGCTATAGAGCACAAATTATCATTTTTTTACAATAGAAAATTGCTGCTGTAGCAAGGTCTCTGAATGAATTACATGCACAATGTAGAAAATACATCGGCTGCCTGAACTGTCATGTATTTTTCTAACTATATCATTTCACGTTAAAATGACCTAGGTATTTTAATTCCTGGTTCTGTAGTCAGAATGAAAGAAATACTACTCATTTTTAATGAGATTGATTTGATATATTTTATCTATGTAAAAGATGTTTATATTTTTTGCAATATTTAAAATCAGCCATTATTTAAAAAAAAAAAAAAGGTATACAGTGTATTATAAAAGAGGGTGGGGGTTAGAATCTTGTAAGCGCCTCCTCCAGAAATGCACCAAATCTTTTTTTTTTTTTTTTACGGGGTGGCTGCGCGCGCTCGAGTCCGGAGACGTGCGCGACAAATTTTTTCGCATTGGCAAACTGGCGGTGACACGTGCCTCCTCCTAATCACCACCCAGGTTCTCCCGTGCTGCAGTGACATCATTAGCGGTCACGAAAGAACAGTGCCAGCCACCGACCACTGAAAAGTTCATCGATTTATCCTTTTTACGCACAGTCGGAATAGAAACTCTTGTCTACCTGCGCGAGGTTTCCCAGAATAAAAGAGAGAGAAGGGTTACACCAGGATGCAGACATCAAACGTCGACCTCTAAATGTGACATGATCCACCGGATTATCAAACGCACATCGCACTTTCACAGAGAAAACGGAAGGTAACGACTAAACCGAAGAATACAACTATTTCGCCGTGTTCCTTGGACCATAACTCCATAACTAAGAGTATCATATATACAATTATTCGCAAGAGTCCGAGTTTTGGAAAGTGCTCTAACCTTTACGAAAACATGGCTACATTAATTCGAAGCAAGATTTCGAACGCAGCTTCGACCGTTACTAATAAATCTCAGGCGAAGGTCAGTGGTCTCTTCGCCAGAATGGGTTTCCAGGCTGCCACGGACGAAGAAGCATTGGGATTCGCAGCCTGTGACGATCTGGACTATGACCACAGGCAAGGACTGCAGATGGACATTATAAAAAATGAGGAAATAGGAGAAACAGCCGGGGTCGATAACGCGGGAGATGGAAATATAGACGGTGATAGTCACTACCAGAGAGATGGCACAGGTCCTCCACCCTCTGTGGCAAAAGATGGGGATATCTGTAGCGAGTTTGGCTCTTCAGACAAGCCGAAAATCACTGCTTGGGAAGCAGGATGGAACGTCACTAATGCTATCCAGGTATGTTGTTCCGATTTTAAGGTTTTCTTTTCGACGTTGGATTTTGTACCGAATATGGCTAAAATATTTGCCCAGTAGGTAGCATACATATTTAATTAATTGCATGCATTCATGGACACATCTATACAATGTCGTGTGAAAGTGTGATCTTATTCAGAAAACGGGAAATAGTTTTTATTTGACATCTTAAATGTGCATGGAATTTTAGTTAATACATTTTGCACTGGTTTTCGGCTATGGATAAAACATAAATCATTGCTAAACATATAAATATAAATACGCGATAGGTGAGCCAAGATATGTACAGGTCATTTTACCAACTAGCATAAAGCATGTATAATCTTCTCTAAACCTAACGTCCTCTGTGTCAATCAGTGT